>NC_133485.1:19570272-19587772 GCF_025370935.1 Choristoneura fumiferana
ATATACAGTGGTGGTCATGTAATTAAAACGATTTGAAGTTCCAGATTATTTTTTAACTAAATCATGTCATGTGTAGTCGTGTTCCTTCTTAGAAGTAACTAGTTACGTTATGAAATAGCCACATGAATAGAGCAAACGGATTAATGAGAATAAATAATAAAATTGCTGACATTTTTTACAAATTTTTTTTTATTCTCTTTAGTAACAAATTAAAATAGTAATGAAGCTGGACAAATAATTAAGAACGATTTATTGAACTGCTCGAAAGTTTTTTTATTTGAAACTTAGATTAACTAAATCACACTAACGTGAAGTTTGTACAGAAAAAAAAAAGGATTTAATACATTGTAACTAAATTAATAGTTAGTAGCATGTCCACAGCTTTTTATTACTGCCTTACACCGGCGAGGCATTGAATCTATCAATTTTTTGACATTTCGCAAGAGAGATAGAGTTCCATTCTTCTAAGAATACGTTATACAGTTCTCTTAAATTGCCACACTGTCGATTTGAAACCTTTTTCTTGACTTCGCACCAAAGATGCTCTATTGGGTAAGATCGGGGCTGTTGGCTGGCCAATCTAAGACAGAACTGATTGCGATGTGAGGAATTCCTTAACGGTACGTGCAGTATGCTTGGGATCATTGTCATGCTGGAATGTCCAAATAACCGGAAGCACGCCTTCAGCATATGGTAACATTGTTTCTTCCAGTATGTTTTTTGTATTGAAATTGATCCATGTTTCCTTCTATCAGCCTAACAGGTCCAACACCATGTCCAGAAAAACATCCCCAAATTTTTACATTTCCCGCCATGCTTTAAAGTCACTTTTGTGTACTTTGGGTCGAATGCTTTATTTTGAGGCCATCTTACATATCGTTTGCCATCAGAACATACCCCTATTTATTTTTGTCTCGTCAGAAAAAGAACGTTTTTCCACTGTCTGACTGTCCAGTTTTCATATCTTCTTGCAATGCAAGCCGGGCTTGCCTATGACACCGTTTTCAACATAGGCACCTTCTTGCTATCCTTCCGTGCAACTTTTCTTCTACCAAACGCCTTCGAATAATGCGTGCCGAGATTGCTGAAAGGTTGTTTTCGCCAAAATTTTTTTTTCTTAACTCATTAGACGGTATTAGACCCTTTAAAAGGATTTTGTTTTGCAAACGAAAGATATTTCGATCATCTCGACGAGATGACTTTCTTTGTCTAGGTACACGCGGAACATTTGAAGTAGTTTGATACGTGGCAAAATGCTTTATGGCGTGGAAAACCATAGTTTTTGAACATTGCAGATGATCGGCTATGTGTTTATACGACCAATTCTTGTCGCAAAGTTTTAGTATTACTTCTCTTGTAGATTTATCACAACTTTTATTTTTCCCCATTGTTTTTATATGAAGCAATCGCCTTTAAGACTTTTACGGCACTAAATGGCGCCAAATTATTCGAATAATAACCTAAAACCACAAAGCGCCGTCCGTTCTCTATATAAATTTGAATAAAAAAATAAACTATTCAGCGTTCTTAATTATATGACCAGCCAGTAAGTAGTAATACTAGGTTTAGATGTAATGTATAAAGTTTATATATTTATTTTTTAGCCATTATATGTATAAATGAATTTACCGCTAGTACGGAAGTTTTACGATACCGAGAGAAGTACAAAATATACATGCAGTTAGTAACAGTCAGTTTGAAAAAATCTTCTCTATAAAAAATCGTTCTTAATTATATGACCACAACTGTATATTACATCTCAGAACCAACTATGCCGGAAACGGTATAGTTTTTATTTTTTGTCTTAATAATTACTAATTTAAAGTAATTATATTCTTTCGTAAACACCAGGAAAACTTTTTTTTTTAATAAATTAGGTAATTTCGTTCTTCTTTTCATTTAACATTAAACATTAAAATCAGAGTACTTACTAGTTTCACTGAAGATTCGTTGAAATTTATTTGTAAGAAAAGCGTGCACAATTAAACTTAAATATTTCGTGAAGTATGAAGGGTATCGGTGTCGGGTTTTTTTTTATAATACTTGTTATTTACTCAGAAATATATATAAGTATGCATTAAACCATTCATGTTGCATACAACATACAATGTTTTTAAGCAATCAAGTAAAAACTACCAATCAGGTAAGAAATAAAAACTTAAGATGGCATTATTTGCCAAAAGTTTTCGAGAAATATTTTTTTTAATATTTTTATCTACATAATGAATTTTATGAGCTTTAATTTGGGATATTAAACATTTAAATCGGTTTATTAGTTTAGCTTGTAGAATTTATTGAATTTTTTAAAACGAAATTTGTGCTCACATTTAAACTTTCATATTTCGTGAAATATGATAGGTATCGGTGTCGATTTTTTTTTAAATACTTGTTATGTACTCAGTAATATGTATATGCATTAAACTATTCATGTTGCGTACAGTTTTTTTAAGCAATCAATAAAAAACTACAATCAGGTAAGAAAAAAAAACTTGAGATGATGTTTTTTGCCAAAAGTTTTCACTAAATATTTTTTTTATATTTTTTGTAATAATAAATGTTATGAGCTTTAATTTGGGATATTATACATTGAAATCGGTTATTACTTTAGCTTGTAGAATTTTTTGAAACATTTTTTAAAGAAATTTGTGCTCACATTTAAACTTTCATATTTCGTTAAAATGATAGGTCGTGTCGGATTTTTTTTAAATACTCGTTATGTACTCAGTAATATGTATATGCATTTAACCATTCATGTTGCATACAGTTTTTTTAAGCAATCAAGTAAAAACTACAAAATCAGGGTAAGAAAAAAAACCTTAAGATGGGCGTTGACAAAAGTTTTTTGTAAATATTTTTTTTGTATTTTTTTATAAGTACGTATATAATAGGCTCTCATTTAAGATATTAACATTGAAATCGGTCTATTTACTTTAGCTTGTAGAATTTTTTGAAATATTTTTTTAAAGAAGTGGCGCCATCTCTGTTCCTAAGGGGTGAAACTTCCGCTGCTGCGAGTCAAATCACTCAGTTTAGTCTGTACTATCACCGTGCAAAGCGGCTTGCTTTCTTCACGAAGTGCAGCATCCGGTCAAAAAATGGCCTTAACAAGTATGACTATTGCGATAACGCGAACATTCGCTTTACCTCGGTCGCCTCGATCTAGCCGAATATTAACGAATACTTCGGGCACTTCGGGCGAAGCCGCAGACACTTTGTTTGTGTTTGTTTGTTTGTTTTGTGTCTTTGTCTTTGTGTTTTGTCGCAGACACTGTCGGTTAACTCGCGCACGCTCACGCAAACATTTTAAACCAGCGATATGCTGAGCCGGGACCTTTTTATAGCGGCAACACTTCTTATTATTATTTTTTCTAACCTGTGTAATGTAATTTGTTACTGTTGGCGGTGGTGATCTCTTACCATCGGGAGACCCACGTGTTCGTTTGCCATCCAGTAGAATAAAAAAAAAAAACATTTTCCTTCTCTTTTTCTTACTTTTCACAATGCTGTAGGCCGAAGACGAAGTGTTATCGTAATAATTTTTATCGCGATGTGAGTGGCCCTACTATAAGAAAAAATACATAAATCTGGAAACCTGTGCGTACCTCAAAGTAGAGTGTGATGTTCCACGGTTGCGGCTGCTTGGCGTCGTGCAGCGTGAAGAAGTACGTGCGGCGCTCGCCCCAGCGCGCCGCCTCCTGCGGCGCCCCCCCGCCGCCCCCGCGCCCCCGCGCTGTAGCGCGCCATGCGCACGCCGCGCGCCGCCGCCACCACCACCACCAAGTGCGCCGGCCCGGACAGCTCCAGCTGCAGTCAGTCACACGTACACATGTCTCAGTGACGCATTTGTTTTGTCGTTTCCCGATAGACGCGCTTCATTTTACTTTCCTCCGTTAGCGCATCTCTACTGGAAACGACTAAACAAAGCAAAGATAAATAAATTTAACGCAGTATATCAGCGAGCACACACACACCACCACACACACCTGCAGCGCGGCGCCGTCCTCGTGAGCGCGGCCCGCAGGCGCGTGGCGGGCGGCCCGGCGGCGGCGCCCAGTGCCCGCGCGGGATGAACCCCAGCGCCGGCAGGTAGTACGGCGCGCCGCAGTAGACCAGCGAGCACACACACACACACACACACACACACACACCTGCAGCGCGGCGCCGCTCCTCGTCAGCGCGGCCCGCAGGCGCGTGGCGGGCGGCCCGGCGGCGGGCGCCCAGTGCCCGCGCGGATGAACCCCAGCGCCGGCAGGTAGTTACGGCGCGCCGCAGTAGACCAGCGAGCACACACACACACACACACACACACACCTGCAGCGCGGCGCCGCTCCTCGTGAGCGCGGCCCGCAGGCGCGTGGCGCGGCCGGCGCGGGCGCCCCAGTGCCGCGCGGATGACCCCAAGCGCCGGCAGGTAGTACGGCGCGCCGCAGTAGACCAGCGAGCACACACACACACACCACACACAACACCACCTGCAGCGCGGCGCCGCTCCTCGTGAGCGCGGCCCGCAGGCGCGTGCGGGCGCCGGGCGGCGGGCGCCCAGTGCCCGCGCGGGATGAACCCAGCGCCGGCAGGTAGTACGGCGCGCCGCAGTAGACCAGCGAGCACACACACACACACACACACACACACACTGCAGCGCGGCGCGCTCCTCGTCAGCGCGGCCCGCAGGCGCGTGGCGGGCGGCCCGGCGGCGGGCGCCCAGTGCCCGCGCGGGATGAACCCCAGCGCCGGCAGGTAGTACGGCGCGCCGCAGTAGACCCAGCGCGCGCATTCCGCCGCCCGCGTCGGCCACGCCTGCGCCAGCGCCGGCACTGCGCACACGCACACATTACGCTCAGTAGTCTTATCACCACACCGGCGATTTGCGGACGAGTTAAAAGCGAAGAAAACTACAAATATGTGTAACGATGGTAGGGGCTGGGACACCATGCTGTTCAAACGTAAGTCACCTCAGCACGTGAATACGTAGCGAATCCGTTGCACTCCGCAAATCGCCAATGAGAGGGTTAGTATATTTTGTCCAAAATAGCAGCTAGTCTAAGAAGTAAGTGGCCTAGGAAGCAACTGGTCTAAGTAGCAGTGGTCTAAGAAGCAAGTGGTCTAAGAAGCAAGTGCTCTAAGAAGCAACTGATCTAAGAAGCAAGTGGTCAAAGAAGCAACTGGTCTAAAAAGCAAGTGAATGTTTTAGGGAAACAATAACGTACAACTCGGAATGTACGCGCAATAATGTACGACGTGATAATCCGAAGCATTATTGCTTCCGATTATCATGGCGTACATTATCATGGTCGCGCATTATCAGGGCGTACAAAATATTGCGCGCGCTGTAATGTACGTAGTGATAATGCACGACGTGATAATCTGAATACAATCAATTCGAATGAATAGACATTTTTCGAGGTGGTAGCCTCGCTCGCCGCTCTCGCCCTTCGTTAGGTATTTTTTTATTTCAATCACGGAATCCGTAAGGCATGATAATCGGAAGACATAATGCTTCGGATTATCACGTCGTACATTAATGCGCGTACATTATTGGTTCCCTGATAGTTCGGTACGGGATGATAATGCACGGCATGATAATTCGTGCACATAAGCACGGATTATCAAGCCGTGCATTATTAAGCGTGCATTAACAAGTCGTACATTAACTACATCCATGTTTTAGACTATCGCGGTCATTGGGTCTTGGTTTTAGAGAAGCTCGATATTTCGGCACAGTTGCATGCATAAAAAAAAGGTACGCGGAACAAAACCTTTAAATCATAAAATTAAAAAACAAGTGGTCTAAGAATCAAGTGGTTTAAGAAGGAACTGGTCTAATGGTGGCCATACACCATCCTTCCTATCATCCAATTGGCATGACGCTGCCGATTGGATCAGTTAGAACTGACCATGTGTGGGCGTGGATTGGCATGACAGTTATGGCTGTATGGCCACCATAAGTAGCAAGTGATCTAAGAAGCAATTTGTCTAAGTAGCAAGTGGTCTAAGACGCAACTGGTCTAACAAGCAAGTGGACTAAGAAGCAAATGGTATAATTAGTAAGTGGTCTAAGAAGCAAGTGGACTAAGAAGCAAGTGGTCTAAGAAGCTCCTATTCCGCGTAGCTGAGGCGCTTGGCGCCTTGATGCAACTATATCCTTACCTAATCTAGGTTTTTTTCAAGTTTTCAACAAGAATCTGGTGACCAGTTGCTTTTAAGACCACTTGCTACTTAGACTAGTCGTTTCTTAGACCAGTTGCTACTTAGACTAGCTGCTTTTTAGTCCAGTTGCTACTTAGAGCAGCTCCTTTTTTAGACGAAATGATACTATACAATATTGTATTTATAAAATTTATCATCAGCACATTGACGCTTGAAAGGAGAAATTGACTAAGCGATATTTTTAAGATAGTGAGTATATAACTCACTATCTTACGTCGACATCATCCCAGCTTATATACGTCCCACTGCTGGGCACAGGCGTCCTTTCAGAATGAAGAGGGCTTTAAAAATTATTAGGTGCTTACTACATTGAAATAAATATCTGAAATTTTTTAAGGTATCAAAAGCACGCAACAAACAGAACCCTTATAGGATCACTCGTTTGAAAAAGACAGTGATTTTTTCTCGTACCCCATGTTGTCCTAGATTGACTTGTCACACTGGATGTGCTCTGCTCCTGCATTTCTTTTTGTTTATTAATCAATTTATCGGTTCTATGTTTTTACAACCTTAAACAAAGACAAGATTGAGTATGGTCGGGTCTACATGATCTCTTTTAAATAGTGGGACGTGGGGCGAAGCGGGGAAACGACACGTAAAACTGACTGAGCAATATGATCGCATCAAAAAAGCGAAGCAAAATTTTGCTCTATTAAAACTTCGCTTCGATCCGCCTCAAACGGTGGTCTGCGAGACAGCGGGGACGCTCACCGTATTTGCCGAGGTCGCCGGGAGAGTTGGGGTCGAGGGCCGGCATCCAGAACAGGCTCTCCGTGGTGTTCGCCACGTGGTCAGTGCGGCGCGTGTGGAACAGCATCACGCGCTGCGGCCGGCTCGCGCTATACGGCGCGTGCAGCGGACCCAGCGCCACCAGCAGCGCCGTGCTCGCGCCCACCACCAGCAGAGCGCGCGCCGCCCCGCCCGCCGCCGCGCCCGCCGCCAGCGGCCGCAGCCACGCGCCCGCCGCCAGCGCCAGCGCCGCCGCCAGCGCGCCCAGCACCGCGTCCGGCACGCCCGGCCCCGCGCGACCCGCCACCGGCACGAACATGGCCAGCGCGTCCAGCGCCACGTAGCCCGTCTGCAGCGCCGGCAGCGCGCAGCCCGCCGCCCACAGCGCCAGCTCGCGGCCCCCGGCCGCCCCCGCGCGCCCCCGCCGCCGCCGCCGCCAGCGCGCCCGCCGCGCCGCCGCCCGCCCACAGGGCCGCCACGAACCCCGAGCGCAGCGCGCCCAAGCAGCACGCCAGCAGCACCAGCGCCCAGCCCGCCGTCACCGCGTCCGCCGCCAGTCGCACGCGCCACCAGCCGCGCACCAGCCCGCCGCCCGCCGCACCCGCGCCCGCGCCGCCAGCCAGCCAGCTCACCGCTACCGCTGCGGACACAACGCGCTGTAGTGCCCGCCTGTCGCCCGCCGCCCGCCGCCCGCCGTCCGCACCCTCGCCCCCCACTCACCCGGGCCGGCGTACAGCGGCGCCAGCAGCCAGGGCCTGCTGTACCAGCGAGGCGCGCGCCCAGCGCGTGCAGCGCCAGCCCGGTGGCCGCGGCCGCCGCGACGCCCGCAGCCGCGCCGCGCGCCTGCCGCGCCAGCTCGCCGCCCACCAGCCACCACCACGCGCTCCGCGACATGTACACTGCAAAATACACCCCGACAGACTGCTCTGTAGTGAGGACATCGATGCGTGCAGACCTTAGTGAGCCTTTTGACCGAGTCGATGATGAACAGCCGATAAGAAAGTTAAACGAGTTTAGCACGCATGGTTGTCTGTTGGACTAGATTTTGTGCCACCTCACTTTTAGATCACACATGATACTAGTTTCCTGTGCGAACAAGACGATGAATCAAGATATCATAATGTTTTCTAAGGGGTTTCCCAAGGTTTTGTTCTGAGTCTCACGTTCTTTTTAGCCTACATTAATTCCATGTCTTAAGTGATTTAAATTTTTAACTGATGATGACTTAACTGCTCTGCTGATCGTACATCGATTTTAAGTTAAATTCGTGATCGATTACAAAAAAAAATCAAAAGACATGTTAGTGCAGACTTAGTATCGATGTTTTTATATGCGGTCCATCGGTGAATAGGAGCCGTCGAGCAGTGAATAAGGATGTAATGAAACAATAATGGCCACGGCAACAGCACCTTTCTTTTCGTGCCGGAGGGGCGATTTTAGTGTTACAAGACGATATAAGATGATATAGGAGTGATATAGGGATGTGCATGTGGCATGTGACTGACGCTGGTTTTGCGCGGCGGTGGCGTGCAGATGCAGCGCGGCGGCGACGGCGGCCAGCAGCGCGAGCGCGGCGGCGGCGGCAGCGCGCGCGCCCAGCAGCACGACGGCCAGCCCCAGCACGTCGAAGAACACCGGCGCGCCGTGGTCGCCCGCGGCGCTGCCCAGCCGGCCGCTCTCCAGCACGCCTCGGGCCAGCGCCAGCACGTTGTCGCCGGTGCGCTGCAGCGCGGCGGGCGGCGCGCGCGAGGCCGTGTCCAGTCGCGTGTGGTACACGTAGCCGTTAGCGCTCCACGCCAGGTCCACGCCTGTAACACGCCGCCGCCACCCGTTAACACTCCGCACCCGCATATACAACACACTTTACCGAAACTGAGCGACCGAATTTCGGCGAAATTATGAACTGCGAAGTCGTGTGGAAAAGTGACGTAATTTTCGCCTGACGTAGGTCCAGTCGAAGAAATTTAATCGCGTATCACTATGGTGCCATTCCATTGTCTTTGGCATTGTGTGAAAAGTCAACTTCGACATGACATTTGTAGCACAAGGATTCCACCCTCGTACGCGATTCGGTTTCCTCGACTGTACATAAACGTTGCTAGTGGCATTCCCAGTTGAACAAACAAGCAGGAATTGGCGCGATCTATGTGTGTAAACCTCCATGGAAACTTTCGTTATCTAGAAGGCGTTGAGTTTCACCAGTGGCGCCATCTAGTTTATTTGTGCATAACTCTTACAATCCAAACACTAGCGGCTACGCGAAAATCACCCTACGTGTGCCCATGCAATTATGAACGCGTATGTAGGTACCTACGTTAGACGAAAATTACGTTGTAGGTGGAATCGAGCCGTAAGTTTTTTTAATAAGCTTTTATTTAGCTCGCCTTGTTTGTTTATTTTCATTTATTTGTTTATTTATCAGTTCCAGTGGTCGGATTAACTCGATATTTCGCATACTTGTGTAAATCTGGTGACAATAATTTGGTAGTGACATGAGGGAATTCCTCAATAGTAAAAGGCATCGATTTGAAATTTGGTGCGGAAATGTAGTTTAGATGACTAATGCCAGTACAGTGAACAAAAAGTACAGTCAGCAAAAAAGCTCGCAAGTAGGTACACGTATTAAAATTGTTTTTTTTTTAACAAAAACTAGTCGCATATCTGACAACGTATCGTATCAGCCGAATATGGTGATCGTTGAGCGCGCACGCACCGGAGAGGTTACCGAAGTCCCGGAAGACGCGGAAGTCAGTGTCGGCGGGGATGAGGCCGCTCTGGAACAGCTCCTGCGCCAGGCTGGAGGCGAAGGGGCGCGGCACTTGGCGCGCGTAGACCGCCAGCAGCCACGGCAGCCCCGGGCCCGCCTGGAACAGCACCTCGCGCCCCCCGCGCCGCACGCCTCCAGGTTCACGAAGGCGCGGGCCGCGCGCGCCCACGGGTGCCGCGTCACGAACCCGTGCGACGCCTGCATTATGTTCTCCTCGGCGCCGTTCAGCAGCACCAGCACGTCGTGCGCCAGCGGGGCCCGCGACGCCGCCAGCGCGCGCAGCGTCTCCAGCGCCACCGCGCAGCCCGCGCCGTCGTCGCTGGCGCCTGACACACACACACACACACACGCTCAGCACACACGGCGTGCGCCAGCGGGGCCCGCGACGCCGCCAGCGCGCGCAGCGTCTCCAGCGCCACCGCGCAGCCCGCGCCGTCGTCGCTGGCGCCTGACACACACACACACACACACGCTCAGCACACACGGCGTGCGCCAGCGGGGCCCGCGACGCCGCCAGCGCCGCAGCGTCTCCAGCGCCACCGCGCAGCCCGCGCCGTCGTCGCTGGCGCCTGACACACACACACACACACACGCTCAGCACACACGGCGTGCGCCAGCGGGGCCCGCGACGCCGCCAGCGCGCGCAGCGTCTCCAGCGCCACCGCGCAGCCCGCGCCGTCGTCGCTGGCGCCTGACACACACACACACACACACGCTCAGCACACACGGCGTGCGCCAGCGGGCCCGCGACGCCGCCAGCGCCCGCAGCGTCTCCAGCGCCACCGCGCAGCCCGCGCCGTCGTCGCTGGCGCCTGACACACACACACACACACACGCTCAGCACACACGGCGTGCGCCAGCGGGGCCCGCGACGCCGCCAGCGCGCGCAGCGTCTCCAGCGCCACCGCGCAGCCCGCGCCGTCGTCGCTGGCGCCTGACACACACACACACACACACGCTCAGCACACACGGCGTCGGTCGCTGTTGCTATACACACACACACACACACACACACACACACACACACACACACACGCTCACATTCTCATCTCTTACTGCGACACTACACGCCATTCGACCGCAGGTTTCTCTCTTTCCTGTCGCCTTTATTTTATTATGAATCATGATATGAATTATAGCAAAGCAGGAGGAAGCTAGAAAATTAAGGCTATACAGCAGGGCTACTATGAAACTCAAAACTCGAAGTTCGTATCGTACCGTCCCTCTCGCTCTCGTATTAAATAGTTTAAGTGTCAGAGGGACCGCACGACACGAACTTCTAGTTTCGAGTTACGTAGTAGCCCTGCTGTGCAACCTTAATATAACGAACCTCAAGGGAAACAATAATGTACAACTCGGAATGTACGCGCAATAATGTACGACTTGATAATCCGAAGCATTATTGCTTCCGATTATCATCCCGTACTGTTTTGGACGATAGTTACTTTATTGACCGATAGGTGTCGCTGTACTTAAAAATAACCTAGATAACGTTTGACTGACTGTAAAACCATAAGATTGTTGAATGATTGAGGATTAAACGGATTGGCATAGCAACGGTGTTTGATGTTAACAAAGTGGTCCATACGAGCGGATAGGAAACAGTGACAGTGACAGTGAGTAGGAAGTGAAGTGTAGACAGTGTAGTGCAAAGAGGTAAGTACAGTGAAGTGAAGTGTCAGTGTCAGTGAAACGAACTTAGCGGAAAAATCGTAGCTGTCAAAGACTTGCAAAATTTCAAAATCTTATTCTATGGACTTAGTAAATTCAGCGCGCAAAATTTAAAAACACTTGTAAAATTTTCAAAATTCTTTCTATGGACTTAGAAAAATCGAAGTGGTATTTGTATGGATTATTCTATGGACTTAGACAAAATTTGAATAATTTTAGGACTTGTGATTTTTATTCTATGGACTTGTAAATTTTTTCATAATTAACGTGTTTATAAAAGAGGGCTTCAAGATGTCAAAAGAACTTTTGGGACTAATAGCGGAACAAGAACAGGCGATGGGGATTATCCAAAAAATGCAAATAAATTTTAAGAACACAGGAAAAGCGAGATTGACAAGAGGATATGTCAAAGCGAGAAAAGAAACTTTAGAGGAATATTGGAAGAATTTTGTGGAGACAAATCGAGAAATAATAAAAACAGTAAATAAAGAAGACATGGAACATCATTCATATTTCATCAACGATTATTATTCGACATACGAAGAAATTTACATTGATTTAAAAGCGGAGATGACAGACATGTTAGAAGACACTTCACAAATTTCAAACCAAATGAATCAGAGCCAACATCCGAGTAAAAGCGAAGAAATTAAACTACCGAAAATAACCATTCCACAATTCACCGGCAACTATCAAGATTGGACGTCATTTCATGATTTATTCATATCACTCATCCACAATAACATCAATTTAGGAAATGTTCAGAAACTGCATTATCTGAAGAGTTGTCTGTCAGGTGAACCAGAGCATCTACTGAAACATTTATCGGTCACTGATAGCAACTACGACTTAGCATGGAGTATGTTAAAAAGCAGATATGACAACAAACGCATCATTGTTAATTCGATCTTGAGCAGATTAATCAACCAGAGAAAAATAAACACAGGAACTGCCAAGTCGATTCGAGAGTTGCTAGATACCTCCATAGAATGCCTGAACAAACTGAAAGCAGAAGGAGTCAACACTGAATCATGGGATACCATCATCATTCATCTTATAGTTTCCAAACTTGACACCGAAACTCATAAAGCGTGGGAAGAAGAAGTGAGCGACATGAACATTAACGAGTTACCATCAATGTCCAAGTTTTCAAAATTTCTAGAAAAACGATTTCGAGTTTTAGAGACGATACAACCAATTCAGAATTCAGACCAAAACCCTAAGAAGAACGTCCAAAGTGAGCATTATCATGAAATCGAACTGAAATCATTTTTTGTAGCTGCAGAGATTCATAAATGTAAATATTGCAACCAAGACCACCGTATATTTCAATGCAGAGAGTTTCAACTACTTATACTTGAGGAGAAGATAGACGTTGTACAGAACAAGAGACTGTGCTTCAACTGTCTTATACCTGGCCACCCAGCAAGGTATTGTAAAAATAAATCATCCTGTCACACCTGTGGAAAAAGACACCATACACTGTTGCATAGAGGTTACACATACAGCCATTCCCATGAGAGAGAAAAACTTAAGAGAACAAGAGAGATAGAACATGAGAAACAAATCAGAGAAGCAAAACATGAGAGACAAAACAGAGAAACAAAACATGAGAAACAAAACAGAGAGATAAAACAACAGAAACAGAGCAGAGAGATAAACCAAGAGATTGATAACAATGAAAAATACCAACCAGAAACAAAAAACGAGCAAGTAGGAAGAGAGATAAATAATCACGAAGAGAAAGGAGTAGATGAGTTACATGACAAAACAATGACAAAGTATAAAGATTACTACATAAAGAAGATAGAGATGAAGCACAACAGAAGAATAGAAAATCAAAACCAATCAACACCAAATTTTAATTCGGGAGAATCCAGACTACAAAATTGGAATTCAATAGCGAAAAGTTCACGACAAAGCCAAACAGAAGGAAAAATAACAATAAAACGCACAAGCAAAAGTTAAATTAGAGTAAACCAAACGAAACGAGAATAAAGAGAAACTTACCTTAACCGAGGGATAAGTACCTGCATAGAGAAATCTAAATAGAACCAAAAATAACTTATCTTTCCGAAACCTAGCGTAGATAATGAAATCCTGAAATCACGTCGTGTTTATACAAGAAAACTAAAGACAAAGATGTATTCAAAATTTAGAAGAAAAAGCAATAGAATGATTTGACTATGATACAAAGAACAAACAAAAAAATACAGTCCACTTAAAGAAGAATCGAGCTATATGAAGAAAAAATCTGTGCTTTATCAGTCAGTAACGTGTTTGGACAGTTTTGGAGTTAACATAAAGTACAGTCGTCACAAATTTACAGTAAAATGACCTTCAGTCATTTTAGGCGGGAGTATGTTTTGGACGATAGTTACTTTATTGACCGATAGGTGTCGCTGTACTTAAAAATAACCTAGATAACGTTTGACTGACTGTAAAACCATAAGATTGTTGAATGATTGAGGATTAAACGGATTGGCATAGCAACGGTGTTTGATGTAAACACGTACATTATCATGGTCGCGCATTATCAGGGCGTACAATATATTGTGGTGTCGGGTTAGAATTACACCTCTCCATTTCTTCCGTGGATGTCTTAAGAGGCGACTGAGGATATAGGTTAAGGTATACCGTAGGCGACAGGCTAGCAGCCTGTTACTATTGTACCGTTTTTTGTCAAACATAAAATCTAAAATTGCTAAAAGTGGCTCCGAAGCGGTAACGTTTCGTGTGCTCTGCCTAGCTACGGCCCATTTGGGAATACAGGCGTGATGTTTGCGTTTGTGTGTGTGTAACACATTACAATTAGGGGTTTTTCGGCGACCTCCACACTAGACCCTGGGACCGTATCGCCGACTCCAGTGACAATTGACAAGTTAATTGTCAATTGTCACTGGGTTAGACAAATATCCATCCATCCTACCAAACTTATTAGTAAGATTATAATTGGTGGCGATGGTAGGTGGGTGCGGACGGCGCGGCCGGCGGCCAGCTCGACCCTCTTATTGATTGATTAAAGAAACAGATTGACCCAATCACAGTAATAGAAAACAAACAATCAATTCGACTGCGGCCTATTTTTTAGGTTATATTTGTCAGCTCATAAACTAATAATAATTCTCAAGCAAACTTAGGGGACGCTCGATTTTAATGAAAATTTGCACTTTAAAGTTGAATATTTCGCAGACAAATCACTGAATCGAAAAATCTTAGTAGCAAACCCCTAATGGTTTTAAAAGACCAACCCAATGATACCCCACACTATAGAGTTGAATGAGAAAAAAATCACCCCCACTTTACGTCTATGGGGGGTTACCCTAAAAAATTTTTTTGTGATTTTTTTATTGTACTATTTTGTCGGCATAGTTTACATATATATCCGAGCAAAATTACAGCTTCTAGCATTGATTGACCCTGAGCAAAGCCGCGGACGGACGGACAGACAGACAGACAAACATGGCGAAACTATAAGGGTTCCGTTTTTGCCATTTTGGCTCCGGAACCCTAAAAACCTGTTATTATTAGCCAGGATGCACCCCCTACATGCAGATGCAATCCACCCCCTGTGATATTCCCACCGGCGTCTGTGCCTAAGGCCATAGAACCCTTCGCACTCCTAGATCAAGATTATGTTACTCAAAATATTACATTTTAATTTAGACCTTCCAGGTTTTTTTTTATTATCACAGGGAGGCAAACGAGCAAGCATAAAGGAGTCTATGTAAATCAAAGTTGGGTATTATTTTGAGTTGATCTCTTGATCAAGGAGTGCGAAATAGTTTTATTTGTCTGCATACTCGTAAGTACTACAACAATGCTTGTCGAATGACGTGGATGTCATTCGAGAAGCAAGGCCTTGAAATTAAATTGGTTGCCTGTAACCGGTAAATCCGGTAATGTCTTATATCACCTAAACGTGCCCAAGGTATTTAATGAATCCGAAATATGCAAGCAAGTGGTTCTATCAGATGCCTGGTAAATGTTATTCAGATCTTTGTTGTATAGTGGTTGACCAATTTTTCCAAACATTGGTCCGTATTTAAAATGTATCAAAGGCGTGGCTAGATTTCGAATCAAAAATTCCTAAACTATAGAATATTTTGTGTTAAAATAGTCTTTTATCGTAAAGTCTATCAGTAAGTATCGAGGAAGTTATTGAATGTACTCGTACCTGGCTGAACTTGTCAGCGCTTATCGGTGAGTTTCCGGGATGGGGCCTGGAGATCTGTACCTAAGAAGTACAGGTTTTACCTAGTTCAGACTCCAGTCCCTCACAAAAGTTACCAGTACCAGTACCTACTTAATCTAAAACTACGACATTATGCACTATCTGGGATATGAAACGTATAGCAGGTACTTATTTCTTTGTTTTTCAAGTAATTACTCATTTAATAATTTTAACTGCTAACTAAATCGCCAATGAAGCGTCGCGTCGTGTCGTTTATGATTTAATTAGGTAAATATTTTTTTAAAAAACTAGGCACATTTCCATGTCATTGATTGTGTGCCAGCAGATTAACAGAAATACATTACGGTGCGTGGCATGGGAGAGATGGTCAAAAGTCTTCAAAAAACTTGAACGCCCCCATAGACGTGACCATAGATGGGGTGATTTTTCCTTCTCGTCTAACCTTATAGTGTGGAGTATCGTTGGATAGGTCTTTTTAAAATCAATAAGGGGTTACAAAGACGATTTTTCGTCACTGCGATTCCGCACCGTCTGCGTATTTTGAGCAGCAGTGTGGAGCGGATACATGTATTGAGACAAAAACGGTGCGCGCGCATACGATCCTTAAGAGAATATTTTTTTTTATAAGTTACCTACGCCATTGACTTGTGTTGCTAATAGCACTTGTTAAATACCTATTACGGCTGCTCATTGTGAGCCTGAACAGAAATGAATTCTAGTTATTGTTTCTTTTATTTTTAAATGTTTGGACTTTATAGTCTTGGAAGTGTGTGTGTCGGTCGCTCTCGCTCGTGAAACCTGATTTGGTGATGTAACAACAACAACACTGTGCACGTATACTTGTATAGTATTATAATCTGTGACTGTACGAGTACATGAAGGACACTTGTCTTATTTTTATTTCTTTTAAATGAAATATGTTATACTTATTGAGGGCACCGGAATAAGAAGAAGATTGTTTCATTTGCGTGGTACGCGTGGTATATAAATTAGCCGTCAGCCTTCGCGTATTGTTCACGAGCAATCGAAATGCGGCGAAAACTGTAACGACTGCTAATCAAATCAATAGCATCAAGGAAGACGCTAATAGCGCCAACGAACTGCAGCTGCGAAAGGCACGAGTTTCCCGCGCGAACACACGCCGCTGACGGACACATGGGCTGCGGCTGCGGCTGCGACGCTCACGCGTACCCTCTGTCCACTGCGTGCACTACCCACTGTATGGTTAGCGTCTCTCCCGCGCCGCGCAATGGACTGAGCACATGCTCGCCGCTCGCCCGCTGGCGGCGAGTTCTCGGCCTTGAGGCCTAAATGACCCACATTTTTAATTGAATATCATCGTACTGAGGTTAGAACGGAGTTTGATTACAATGGGTTTGTATTCAACATGGTTCTACAGCTAACGTTCCGGTGGACGTACCAAATGTATCGCGATCTGTTGAACCATAGAGCATTAACTAATGTACTATGGTCGCCCAAAAAGGGGTTTACCAATTTTAATGGCAGTCTCTACTTCAGAAATCCCATCCCACTAATATTATAAATGCGAAAGTTTGTAAGTCTGTTTGTTTATTTGTTCGTTACTTTATCACGTCTAAACCGCTGAACCGATTTAGATGAAATTCGGTATACACTCAAACTGTCTCGGGGAAGGACATAGGATAGTTAGTTTTTATCCCGGAAAATTGCACAGTACCTGCGGGATAGCGATCCAATTACCGAATTCTACGCGGACGGAGTCGCGGGTAACAGCTAGTAAAACAATAAGGCTGATTGTCATATTGACTTTTTTTAATGGTTTTCACCCTTGCTTCATTATTGACTTGTGAGCGTTGATCGAAGCTTGTGACTGAAAATAGGCTTTGACGTTTTAAGCGCTACAATAGTAGATTATTGTCGTGGCCTGGAAGTAGCCAATTGCTGGCTGAGTA
>NC_133485.1:19590272-19601365 GCF_025370935.1 Choristoneura fumiferana
GATTTCGTCACAGTATAAGTAATGGAAAAGTCGTTCTCATTCTAACCGGTCCGAATAGTATTGTGAAATATTATTATTATCTAATTTCTTGGTAGGTATTATTTATTATGGAATTTTGCAAAAAAAATCAAGACGTCCATTAAAATAAGATAACGCAATTATTTAAGCAATAATAAAAAAATGTGTAAAGGTAGAAACACGCTAATAAAACGCAACGCTATGCTACGCGGTACGCCAACGCCACCCGCGTACAATCAATCCCATACATTTATTTACTATGGCCGCCTGGCCAGATATAAGACACGCCACGTAATGACACGCGGTTTTCTCATAGGCATTGTTCGTAATCATTATGAATAGTAGATTCTAATTTAATTTATTGTAAATAATAATATGAATTAAGTACTAATGATTTTTTGCGACTTTTGTATTGAGTCTATAATACTCTATTTAAAAACAAAATAAATGGTATTTAGAGATTAATATCGAATCGTGTGTGTGTGTGTGTGTGTGTGTGTGTGTACTGACCGGGGCTGTCGGGCACGGTGTCGTAGTGGCAGTTGATGAGCAGCGCGGCGCGGCGCGGGGCGGGCTGCGGGGGGCCGCCGCGCGCCGACAGCCGCGCCACCACGCTCTGCACGTCGCGGTACACGTTGTTGAGCCCTGCAACGACACGGGGCTCAGCGCGGGCGGTGGAGGGGGGGGGGGGGGGGCACCGTCCAGGAAGGGGAGCGGGCGCGGGTCACGTCCAGCTCCAGGCGGTGGGGGGGACTCACCGTCCAGGAAGGTGAGCGAGAAGGCTCCGCTGGCGCGGGTCACGTCCAGCTCCAGGCGGTGGTGGGGGCGGCGCCCTTCTGGATCCCCCGCAGCGCCTCCAGTAGCACCTGCACCGCCTTCACTTCATTCTCATAGCTGCCCGCTACCTGTGTGTATATCATAGAAACATGTTCATTTTTGAAATACTTGTATGTAATGCCAAATACAAGATAGTAATCGGAATACCAAACCATATCAGTCATGTTAAAACAAAACCTTTGAATAATTTATTGAATCAGGCGTTACTTTGCGGAGGTACATATCAATGAACTAAAATGATTCCTTGCTCACCCGCAAGTGAGTGAGTTTGGTGAAATTTTGAAATTTTACAGTGAAAGCTCTGCTTTATGTCAGGAATGACAGGATTGAGTGACGGTGATATCTTTTCTGAGTCACATCTTTAATCAAGCAAGATCACCTGCTCGGGCTCAAAGATAGAAGTTTGGGTGTGGGCTCTGGATGTCTCGAGGGGAAATACAAATACAGTGGCAGCTGGAGGAGCGGCTCACCCTGGGTCCGATGGAGGTGAGGTTGACGAGGTGCTCGTGCGCGATCTCCGCGCTGAAGGTGTCGGGCGGCGCGCTGCGGGCGGCGGGGGGGGCAGGTGGTCCCCGGCCGCCAGCAGCGCCAGCGCGGCCGCCGCCAGCGCCGCCGCGCCCGCCGCCAGCCAGCGCGCGCGCACCACCGGCCCCGGACACACGTTCTCCTTCACCAATCCCGCCTCGCTCTCCATCACTGCTACCTATAAATCATAACTATTTTACAAGCTTTTATTTAGTTTCACCTGTCTTGCTCGATGTTATGATCTGGTTACCGATTGAGCTGAAATTTTACATATTTATGTAAATTACGTCACAATACAATAATCTGCTAGTGACATCCTGGTAGGTAGTCCGGCCAGGATCGTCTCCGCAGGATGGAACTCTTCAACAGTTTATGGCATTGACTTGAAATTTGGTAGGCAAATGTAGTTTGGGTGACGATGTAAGTAAAGTCAACAAAAAGCAAAGTCAGCAATAAAGCTTGTATTCGAAATGACATTTTTACGAAAAACTTTTGATTCCAAAATCAAACTCAAAATATCTTTATTTATGACAAACGCTTATGATATTTACACCATTTTTAGGGCTCAAAAGGAAAAGCAGAACGCTTATAGGACAAAATGTTATCCGTCCTTTCATCTGTCCGTCTATCTATCAAGAACACATAAGAGGTATTGAGTTGAAACTAAAACCATATACTCAAGTCTACAGTCCCGTAAAGCTATGAAGAAATCAAACTTCTAAATCAGTGCAATCAAAATATAGTCATTAAAAAGGGTTTCCATACAAATATCCTTAACTAAAAAATTTATAGGGTACTTCCAGCTGTCCTAGAAACTTTAAATTTTGTATGAAGGATCATAATTTTTCATGTCCGACTGTCTATGTCAATAAACCATCTGCTGCGCCCCACACTGCGTACATTTTGCTTAGGAGAGGGGTATTCATAAATACCCACAAATTCATACGGAACCCTCAGTGCGCGACTCCTCATTGAACTTGGCCGGTTTTTTATTTTTTTTATTTTACAATTCCGGAAAATTTTGTTTGTTTGTGATTTCGAAAGGAGTTTTGTAACGATTGGCGTATTGCTTAGGGTTATCAGTTATTATCATTCATTATCAATTATCCATCGAAAAATGAATGCGCGCCGTGAGAAGTAGCCACACCAAATTGTACAGTTTAGTTTAGATACTTATTTGAGAAAAAACATTGGAGTTTGCTTAGATTTTACTGTTCTAATTATAAAAAAAAATATCTCATTAGAATAATCTCAGTAATATGAATAAATCTTGATAGAATTGTAGGATATCACCGAACCGTATCAGCGAGGTGAACAGCCGGAGTACATTCGTCGGTTGCAACCCGGGGACTTTATTTTGTGATCTATTCGCCCGCACAATATTCGCCGCAGTTTTGTTTCAGAATTTATTTTCGCCAATTGCACAAAACTAATTAGAACTCCCGGTTCGTGACACCGGACATCCCAAGAACAGTCAACCACAGACTACCTACAAACAACGATTCGGCTCGGCCCTCGGCCGCGTGCGAGTGAGTGTCAAACAAATGTCATTATCAGCCGGGCCGGCCGGCAGGGCTACTATGAACCACGAAACTCGAAGTTCGTATCGTACCGTCCCTCTCGCTCTCGTATTAAATAGTATAAGTGTCAGAGGGACCGCACGACACGAACTTCGAGATTCGAGTTTCATAGTAGCCCTGCTGGCCGGGCAAACCAAAGAGGGGGCAAACGCATATCAAATTCAAAGATTTATTCAGTAAATAGGCCGCAATGTGCACTTTTACACGTCATTTTTTAAACTACCAGCGCTTTCGGAAAGACCATCATTGCCAAAGGCGGGCGTGTTGGGGTATGGTTGGGGTTGCTTGCGCAAGGATCCGTCCACAAACTATTCAGAGAACTATTTTTATATAACGCATCTCTTTCATTCAAGAAGTACGAAAAGTGATGAAATGTTAATATACAAATTATAGATATTATGTGGACAAGAAACCATTACATAGAGCGAGTGGGTTTGACGGGAAAAAAGTTGTCTCGGCTACACATTTACCTGTCAAGGGATCTCTATACTCTATAGTCTAAGCTGTCAAGCAAGCGTCAAGCAAGGCCACACCCACCACACCACAAGCAAGCAAGCCACAAGCAAGGCTCCGTCCGTCAGACAAGTGACAACGTCAACACCAAGTCAACATTATAACCAAAACCAACCAACACGGCTTCATTCGTATTGCTGTTGAGTTGTCGTTCGTTATTGTTGTGAGTGAGCTATGTGTATCGTTGTGTTCGTGCTATTTCAGAGATAAATAATAAATAGTGAAGTTAAAGTCGTGAGCCGTGTCGTGTTAGCGGGTGGTGCACCATTGGCGCGCGTGTATTGTGCGCGAGACCGAGACAGGATGTCTGGCTGGGAGGGTTACGGCGTGTCGGTGCGCTGCGGCGCGCTGGGCTGCTACCAGGGCGCGGTGGCGGCGGCCGACGGCGGCTCGCTCACGCTCAGCCGGCCCTTCCGCAACGGGTTCCCCTACCCCAAGCCCACCGTCACGCTCAAGTAAGCCAGCACTACCATACTGTCCTGTCTGTACGTGTTGGACCGACGTGGTCAGCCTTAGGATGCGGTACAATGTTAGACTGAAATGGTATGTGATGACAGTGATGAGAATGAATATCTAAATCCAAAGTTCTAACTTTTTTTGTCTCCTAAACCTAGCTATATTTTTCGGTTTAGACTCCTAGCTTGCTTAATATTCAATTTTTGCAATGTAATCAAGTTGGTGTTGGCTGGGAAGAGCTGGAAGAAGCTTCGCAAGATTGAGCCAAATGGAAAACTTTTCTATGAGCCCTATGTCCCTCGTGAGAGATAACAGGATCACATCATCATCAATCAACTAATAATATATAGTACCTGGGCGACCAAATCCGCTTGGGCTAAAGCTCGGTAACCAGCATTTTCCCAGAGATAAGACCAAGCTAAATCGATTTTTTATCCCCAAAAACCTCTACATACCAAATTTCATTGAAATTGTTGGAGCCATTTCTGTGATCCCAGAAATATATATATATATATATACCAGTAGTCTACGACATTTTTACAAAGTTTTTTTTTTCTAGTATTTTAACGAGGCTTTAGTACAGCAAATGTGACTATGTCAGCCTCATGGGGAGCCTCAGTTATATACACCACATTACAAATTTTACGCTCTCCCTTGCACTGAAACCACGTCTGGATGCAAAGAAAAAAAAAAGTTAGGGACTAATATAGTCTCTAGGATGCATGACCGTTTAAGCCACTTATGGTATAACTTATCAAACCTACAATTGGAGTACTCAATTTGGGCAGTGCTGATCTAAATAATGTTGGCTGATCTAAATAATAATGGCTGGCTTGATAATTTCTCATCTTGTAAGCTAACTACTTAATTGTGTACTCATCAAATCTAATGAAAATCAGCAATTTACTTGGTCTTAGGTTATTTATTATGTAAAAATTTAAACTAAAATGTTACTACTCTGCTACCACTTTTTTGTGGTAAGTAGCAAAATAATGGAATTTGGTTCATGGATATCAAGCCCTTTTTATAGTTACAGTTGATTCAATAAAATTATATAATCTTTAACTCATTAATAATTACAATACGGTATTTGACAACTCCTAAATTCGCCATGTCTTATACATTCTTATGAAAATATAGATAGACAGACAGTGGTTAGTGAAGAGAAAACTTAAATCGGTGCAAAATTGGATCTTTCTCAAACACTTTTTTCTATGCAGCAAGTATGGCGCTACTTACATGTGACGTTATATGCTAGTATGTCTTTCTCTGTCTAATCTTAAATTTTTTTAAAATCAGAAACAAACAGTCTAACACAATAAATTTGCATTTTAGCTAAAGCTTGGAATTAGGTTATATAAATAGACCTATAAAAAATCTAATATTAAGTACACATATTCTAATATTAAGTATACATATTAAGTACCTACACAAATAGAATAACCTTAAAATTGTGATAATCGGAAACAACACTAAACATTTGCTTTCAGCAGAATTGGAATCTACAATTAGGTTTACTTTACTAGTATTATGGTAACAACGATATGATATGTATGAGTGGCCTCACTGTGTTCTTGTTGATGTCAAGTTTATAATGCACTGTCCACAGAGCGTCGGACATCGAGTCCCTCGAGATAATATCGGAGCGCGACGAGGCGGCGCCGGCGCACAGCATGCTGCTGGCGGGGAGGGGGGCGCGCCGCGCGGGGGGGGGGCCGCCGCGCCGCGCGCGCCACCGTCGGGAGAGCCTGCAGCCGCCCGCGCCCGCGCCGCGCCCGCGCCCAAGCCGCAACCACACGCTAATACTGGTATGAATACTGATCTGATACTACACACTGACATGTACCCACCCATCCCCATACTGAATACCTTAGAAAACAAAAACATTGACGTACGAGTATTTAGTACCAGGATGACAGGTGTCAGGATTGACTTTTTAGCAGCGGACTACTATAGGCATCTTGGAGGATGACAAAAATGTGAATTAGGTGTGCCTTTGGATGTAACACCCTCAGTTAGTACATGCAAGCATGGCAAAGCTTTACTGCCAATAGCCATCACTGATGTTACATAAATTATGTTGGCAATTCTGTGGTAATTGAGCTGCTAAGGCCCTACACCACTGATGAGAATGAATGTGGTCACAAGCGTTTGTCACTTGTTAGTTCTTTACCTCAAAAGCATAAATTCCTTGTAGCGTTTCACCGAATCGCATATCACCTCTACCGTATATTTCATTATAGAGTTGGGTCACAATTTCACTTGGATCATGCATTTACAATTCCGGAAAGTTTTTTTTTGTTGCTATTAGTTTTAGTTGCATTTCACCTCGATCTGTATTATATTTTAGTGCAAACATCAATTATTAACGCAATGAACTAAAAGAATTTCTTTGCTCACCCGCGACCAATATGATATACTTTGATATGTACCTCCGCAAAGTAACGCCTGATTCAATTAATTAATCAATCAAATTCAAATCAATTAAGAGTCCCAAGCAAATATCGATCGCGGCGAAATGCGTCTAGGGTAAAATTCTAAACGAACTATGAGATACTACAAATTAATTACGTATACTAATGAAAATGCTTCAAGTGCAAGATTCTATTGAAATTTCGTTAGTTCAAGGTGACATGCGATTCGGTGAATCGCTACGTGGAATTTATGCTTTTGAGGTAAAAAACTAACAAATGGCGTTTGTATGTTTATTGTTTATACAATATGGCTTCTGTAGCTTAAATTTTACATTTCCATACAGCTAAACTACACAAAGGATATTTGAAGATTATGTTGTCTTTTTGATCAGCAAGCAGTGCGAGTGGTAACACGACGGCGGCGGGGCAGGGGGGCGCGCGCGTGGCCAGGGGCGGGGGTGGGGGCCCGGCGCGAGGCGCGGGGGCGGGGGCGGGGGCGGGGGGCCCGGTGCGTAGCGAGCCCATCGACATCCAGGGCGCGCGGCCCCCCAGGAACACCACGCACTCAGGTGACCACTCTTGACTAGCTTGCGTGGCTAACTTCACCTCTACATGAAGGGTGCCACACAACCGCGATCAAATTAAAAATATTGTAATAAGTATAATTTTTGTTTAAAAAAAAAAAAATTCTTGGCAACAATGGTTTTCCGATAGTGCTGGTTAAGAAGTGACATGTAAAAGAACCCTTTGCGCCCTACTTGTAGAAAAACGTTTAGATTTTGAGTGCTCGCTGGGCTCTTTCAGTCCAGTAATAAATCAATTTTATTCAGTAGAGCCCGCGTGCATGTCATGTGCATGCATATCTGGAGATTTTTCCATGAGCGTCGCAATTACGATCTGTCGTATTACATATCTTTGTTATGATATACCTTTTTACTACATATATTAATGTGGGTTAGATAGAAAATTAATTAATTAAACCGCTTCTACATCAACAGATAGTTGACTATAGAACCCCAAAAACACAGTAAAAACATAAATAGAAGAAGGGAGAAAAATTAGAGACATTGCGCTGTAGTGTGATGCCAAAAGGACTCGGCTCAGCAGTAGTTGCCCTGTAACCATATTCTGTATTGATTGTAATGTCAGGCAGCTTGGGCGCGTCGGGGTCGCTGCCGAAGGGCGGCGGGCGCGGGGGCGGCGGGGGCCCGGGGGGGGCGGCGGGGGGCCGGGGGCGGGCGGCGGGGGCCCGGCGAGCGCGCGCGGCGCCGCAACCACGCGTGCTTCGGCGGCGCGGTCGACGACCTGCAGCAGGACTTCGACTTCGAGGGGAACCTCGCGCTCTTCGACAAGGAGGTGACACTAACACTAACACTAACACAGCGCTCAGATGGCCAGTTGCAGTTCATTTGAACATAGGACAGGGAACACTCCCATCGTCGGCAGTGGCGTAGCTAGGTCGACGAGGGCCCCGGTGCATAGAGAAAGAATTGGGCCCTCGCCCTTTCTTTCCACGTAGTTTGAATTTATATTGCCCTTAATTATTTCAGGCAATATCGCCCTTACAATAAATACCTTAAAGACTAACGTACATGTAATGCTCTTCGCTTTTAACCACGTGGTCCTGCGACAGCTACGCCACTGATCGTCGGGATCCGTGACTTTGTTGATTGACAAACGTTTTTTTTTTTTTTTATATAAACATCTGTAAGGGCTTCCGCTAAGTCGCGCGGGTGCACGGCTTGGTTTGGCGGGGTGGCGTTGCGTGAAGCGAGTCTCTGTTCTTATGAAATTTATTGAAACAGCACGCGGCGCTCGCGTCAAGCTGTGTACTCGTGCAAGTTAGCGGAGGGTCTAATCGATCGGCCGACTGATATATTGGCTCAGTGTGCGTTAACAACCTAATGCGACTACGACAGTTTATGTGTGTGTGTGTGTGTGTCAGGCGCTGTGGCAGCAGATGCGACCCGACGTGGTGCGCGTGGCGGCCGCGCGGGACGAACTGGCGGCCGGCAAGCTGCGGCACGACCAGCACGTGCTGCGGCCGCGCGCGCCCCCGACACGCTGCCCGTGACCGTGCCGCCAGGTAACGCGCGGGACAGCTGGCGGCCGGCAAGCTGCGGCACGACCAGCACGTGCTGCGGCCGCGCGCGCCCGACACGCTGCCCGTGACCGTGCCCGCCCAGGTAACGCGCGGGACAGCTGGCGGCCGGCAAGCTGCGGCACGACCAGCACGTGCTGCGGCCGCGCGCGCCCGACACGCTGCCCGTGACCGTGCCGCCCAGGTAACGCGCGGGACAGCTGGCGGCCGGCAAGCTGCGGCACGACCAGCACGTGCTGCGGCCGCGCGCGCCCGACACGCTGCCCGTGACCGTGCCCGCCCAGGTAACGCGCGGGACAGCTGGCGGCCGGCAAGCTGCGGCACGACCAGCACGTGCTGCGGCCGCGCGCGCCCGACACGCTGCCCGTGACCGTGCCCGCCCAGGTAACGCGCGGGACAGCTGGCGGCCGGCAAGCTGCGGCACGACCAGCACGTGCTGCGGCCGCGCGCGCCCGACAAACAAACGCTGCTTGGCGGCCGTGACGTGCCACGCGCACGGCTGCGCGCGCGCGACACGCTGGCCGGCCGGCAAGCTGCGGCAAGCTGCGACCAGCACGTGCTGCGGCCGCGCGCGCCCGACACGCTGCCCGTGACCGTGCCCGCCCAGGTAACGCGCGGGACAGCTGGCGGCCGGCAAGCTGCGGCACGACCAGCACGTGCTGCGGCCGCGCGCGCCCGACACGCTGCCCGTGACCGTGCCCGCCCAGGTAACGCGCGGGACAGCTGGCGGCCGGCAAGCTGCGGCACGACCAGCACGTGCTGCGGCGCGCGCGCCCGAGACACGCTGCCGTGACCGTGCCCGCCCAGGTAACGCGCGGGACAGCTGGCGGCGGCAAGCTGCGGCACGACCAGCACGTGCTGCGGCCGCGCGCGCCCGACACGCTGCCCGTGACCGTGCCCGCCCAGGTAACGCGCGGACAGCTGGCGGCCGGCAAGCTGCGGCACGACCAGCACGTGCTGCGGCCGCGCGCGCCCGACACGCTGCCCGTGACCGTGCCCGCCCAGGTAACGCGCGGGACAGCTGGCGGCCGGCAAGCTGCGGCACGACCAGCACGTGCTGCGGCCGCGCGCGCGCCGACACGCTGCCCGTGACCGTGCCCGCCCAGGTAACGCGCGGGAACTGGCGGCCGGCAAGCTGCGGCACGACCAGCACGTGCTGCGGCCGCGCGCGCCCGACACGCTGCCCGTGACCGTGCCCGCCCAGGTAACGCGCGGAGAACAGCTGGCGGCCGGCAAGCTGCGGCACGACCAGCACGTGCTGCGGCGCGCGCGCCCGACACGCTGCCCGTGACCGTGCCCGCCCAGGTAACGCGCGGACGAACTGGCGGCCGGCAAGCTGCGGCACGACCAGCACGTGCTGCGGCCGCGCGCGCCCGACACGCTGCCCGTGACCGTGCCCGCCCAGGTAACGCGCGGGACAGCTGGCGGCCAAGCTGCGGCACGACCAGCACGTGCTGCGGCCGCGCGCGCCCGACACGCTGCCCGTGACCGTGCCCGCCCAGGTAACGCGCGGGACAGCTGGCGGCCGGCAAGCTGCGGCACGACCAGCACGTGCTGCGGCCGCGCGCGCCCGACACGCTGCCCGTGACCGTGCCCGCCCAGGTAACGCGCGGGACAGCTGGCGGCCGGCAAGCTGCGGCACGACCAGCACGTGCTGCGGCCGCGCGCGCCCGACACGCTGCCCCGTGACCGTGCCCGCCCAGGTAACGCGCGGGACAGCTGGCGGCCCCGGCAAGCTGCGGCACGACCAGCACGTGCTGCGGCCGCGCGCGCCCGACACGCTGCCCGTGACCGTGCCCGCCCAGGTAACGCGCGGGACAGCTGGCGGCCGGCAAGCTGCGGCACGACCAGCACGTGCTGCGCGGCCGCGCGCGCCCGACACGCTGCCCGTGACCGTGCCCGCCCAGGTAACGCGCGGGACAGCTGGCGGCCGGCAAGCTGCGGCACGACCAGCACGTGCTGCGGCCGCGCGCGCCCGACACGCTGCCCGTGACCGTGCCCGCCCAGGTAACGCGCGGGCGAATGGCGGCCGGCAAGCTGCGGCACGACCAGCACGTGCTGCGGCCGCGCGGCGGCAACCGACACGCTGCCCGTGACCGTGCCCGCCCAGGTAACGCGCGGACAGCTGGCGGCCGGCAAGCTGCGGCACGACCAGCACGTGCTGCGGCGCGCCGCGCCCGACACGCTGCCCGTGACCGTGCCCGCCCAGGTAACGCGCGGGACAGCTGGCGGCCGGCAAGCTGCGGCACGACCAGCACGTGCTGCGGCCGCGCGCGCCCGACACGCTGCCCGTGACCGTGCCCGCCCAGGTAACGCGCGGGACAGCTGGCGGCCGGCAAGCTGCGGCACGACCAGCACGTGCTGCGGCCGCGCGCGCCCGACACGCTGCCCGTGACCGTGCCCGCCCAGGTAACGCGCGGGACAGCTGGCGGCCGGCAAGCTGCGGCACGACCAGCACGTGCGCGGCCGCGCGCGCCGCGACACGCTGCCCGTGACGTGCCCGCCCAGGTAACGCGGCGGGACAGCTGGCGGCCGGCAAGCTGCGGCACGACCAGCACGTGCTGCGGCCGCGCGCGCGCCGACACGCTGCCCGTGACCGTGCCGCCCAGGTAACGCGCGGGACAGCTGGCGGCCGGCAAGCTGCGGCAC
>NC_133485.1:19601465-19653954 GCF_025370935.1 Choristoneura fumiferana
AAGCTATGCGGGGTGTCCGTAGGTTATTGTATGGAAGAGCAACCCCTTAAGTACCTACACAAATAGAATAACCTTAAAATTGTGATAATCGGAAACAACACTAAACATTTGCTTTCAGCAGATTGGATTCTACAATTAGGTTTACTTTACTAGTATTATGGTAACAACGATATGATATGTATGAGTGGCCTCACTGTGTTCTTGTTGATGTCAGTTTATAATGCACTGTCCACAGAGCGTCGGACATCGAGTCCCTCGAGATAATATCGGAGCGCGACGAGGCGGCGCCGGCGCACAGCATGCTGCTGGCGGGGGAGGGGGGCGCGCCGCGCGGGGGGGCGCGCGCCGCGCGCGCCACCGTCGGGGAGAGCCTGCAGCCGCCCGCGCCCGCGCCCGCGCCCAAGCCGCAACCACACGCTAATCTGGTATGAATACTGATCTGATACTACAACTGACATGTACCCACCCATCCCCATACTGAATACCTTAGAAAACAAAAACATTGACGTACGAGTATTTAGTACCAGGATGACAGGTGTCAGGATTGACTTTTTAGCAGCGGACTACTATAGGCATCTTGGAGGATGACAAAAATGTGAATTAGGTGTGCCTTTGGATGTAACACCCTCAGTTAGTAAATGCAAGCATGCAAAGGTTTACTGCCAATAGCCATCACTGATCATAAATTGTTGATGATGAATGATGATGATGATGTTACATAAATATGTTGGCAATTCTGTGGTAATTGAGCTGCTGAGGCCCTACACCACTGATGAGAATGAATGTGGTCACAAGCGTTTGTCACTTGTTAGTTCTTTACCCCAAAAGCATAAATTCCTTGTAGCGTTCCACCGAATCGCATATCACCTCTACCGTATTAATTATTAGAGTTGGTGACAATTTCACTTGGATCATGCATTAAAGTATCGCGTTGTGTCTCAATCGTGTTTTTTTTTGTTGTCATTAGTTTTAGTTGCATTTCACCTCGATCTGTAATTTATTTTAGTACAAACATCAATTATTAACGCAAACTAAAAGATTTCTTTGCTCACCCGCGAGTATATCGAGATTCTTAATTAATTCAATCAAATTCAAATCAATTAGAGTCCCAAGCAAATATCGATCGCGGCGAAATGCGTTTAGGGTAAAATTCTAAAACGAACTATGAGATACTAATTACGTATACTAATGAAAAATGCTTCAAGTGCAAGATTCTATTGAAATTTCGTTAGTTCAAGGTGACATGCGATTCGGTGAATCGCTACGTGGAATTATGCTTTTGAGGTAAAATAAACAAATGGCGTTTGTATGTTTATGTTTATACCAATAGCTTAAATTTTACATTTCCATACAGCTAAACTACACAAAGGATATTGAAGATTATGTTGTCTTTTTGATCAGCAAGCAGTGCGAGTGGTAACGACGGCGGCGGGGCGGGGGCGGGGGGGCGCGCGCGTGGGCCAGGGCGGGGGGGGGCCCGGCGCGAGGCGCGGGGGCGCGGGGCGGGGGGCCCGGTGCGTAGCGAGCCCATCGACATCCAGGGGCGCGGCCCAGGAACACCACGCACTCAGGTGACCACTCTTGACTAGCTTGCGTGGCTAACTTCACCTCTACATGAAGGGTGCCACACAACCGCGATCAAATTAAAAATATTGTAATAAGTATAATTTTTGTTTAAAAAAAAAAATCTTGGCAACAAATGGTGCTGGTTAAGAAGTGACATGTAAAAGAACCCTTTGCGCCCTACTTTGTAGAAAAAGTTTAGATTTTGAGTGCTCGCTGGGCTCTTTCAGTCCAGTAATAAATCAATTCTATTCAGTAGAGCCCGCGTGCGTGCCGCGTGCATGTCATGTGCATGCATATCTGGAGATTTTTCCATGAGCGTCGCAATTACGATCTGTCGTATTACATATCTTTGTTATGATATACCTTTTTACTACATATATTAATGTGGGTTAGATAGAAAATTAATTAATTAAACCGCTTCTACATCAACAGATAGTTGACTATAGAACCCCAAAAACACAGTAAAAACATAAATACAAGAAGAGAGAAAAATTAGAGACATTGCGCTGTAGTGTGATGCCAAAAGGACTCGGCTCAGAAGTAGTTGCCCTGTAATCATATTCTGTATTGATTGTAATGTCAGGCAGCTTGGGCGCGTCGGGGTCGCTGCCGAAGGGCGGCGGGCGCGGGGGCGGCGGGGGCCCGGGGGCGGCGGCGGGGGCGGGGGCGGCGGCGGGGGGCCCGGGGGCGGCGGGGGGCCCGGCGAGCGCGCGCGGCGCCGCAACCACGCGTGCTTCGGCGGCGCGGTCGACGGCCTGCAGCAGGACTTCGACTTCGAGGGAACCTCGCGCTCTCGACAAGGAGGTGACACTAACACTAACACTAACACAGCGCTTAGATAGCCAGTTGCAATTCATTTCAATCTATGACAGGGAACACTCCCATCGTCGGCAGTGGCATAGCTAGGTCGACGAGGGCCCCGGTGCATAGAAAAAGAATTGGGCCCTCGCCCTTTCTTTCCACGTAGTTTGAATTATATTGCCTTTAATTATTTCAGGCAATATTGCCCTTACAATAAATACCTTAAAGACTAACATACATGTAATGCTCTTCGCTTTAACCACGTGGTCCTGCGACAGCTACGCCACTGATCGTCGGGATCCATAACTTTGTTGATTGACGAAACTTTTTTTTTTTTTATAGAAACATCTGTAAGGGCTTCCGCTAAGTCGCACGGCTTGGTTTGGCGGGGTGGCGTTGCGTGAAGCGAGTCCTGTTCTTATGAAATTTATTGAAACAGCACGCGGCGCCCGCATCAAGCTGTGTACTCGTGCAAGTTAGCGGAGGGTCTAATCGATCGGCCGACTGATATATTGGCTCAGTGTGCGTTAACAACCTAATGCGACTACGACAGTTTATGTTGTGTGTGTGTGTGTCAGGCGCTGTGGCAGCAGATGCGACCCGACGTGGTGCGCGTGGCGCCCGCGCGGGACGAACTGGCGCCGGCAAGCTGCGGCACGACCAGCACGTGCTGCGGCCGCGCGCGCCCGACACGCTGCCCGTGACCGTGCCCCCACAGGTAACGCGCGGGACAGCTGGCGCCGGCAAGCTGCGGCACGACCAGCACGTGCTGCGGCCGCGCGCGCCCGACACGCTGCCCGTGACCGTGCCTTACAGGTAACGCGCGGGACAGCTGGCGGCCGGCAAGCTGCGGCACGACCAGCACGTGCTGCGGCCGCGCGCGCCCGACACGCTGCCCGTGACCGTGCCCTACAGGTAACGCGCGGGACAGCTGGCGGCCGGCAAGCTGCGGCACGACCAGCACGTGCTGCGGCGCCGCGCGCCCGACACGCTGCCCGTGACCGTGCCCTTACAGGTAACGCGCGGGACAGCTGGCGGCCGGCAAGCTGCGGCACGACCAGCACGTGCTGCGCCCGCGCGCCCGACACGCTGCCCGTGACCGTGCCCTTACAGGTAACGCGCGGGACAGCTGGCGGCCGGCAAGCTGCGGCACGACCAGCACGTGCTGCGGCCGCGCGCGCCCGACACGCTGCCCGTGACCGTGCCCGCCCAGGTAACGGCGCGGGACAGCTGGCGGCCGGCAAGCTGCGGCACGACCAGCACGTGCTGCGGCCGCGCGCGCCCGACACGCTGCCCGTGACCGTGCCCTTACAGGTAACGGCGCGGACAGCTGGCGGCCGGCAAGCTGCGGCACGACCAGCACGTGCTGCGGCCGCGCGCGCCCGACACGCTGCCCGTGACCGTGCCCGCCCAGGTAACGCGCGGGACAGCTGGCGGCCGGCAAGCTGCGGCACGACCAGCACGTGCTGCGGCCGCGCGCGCCCGACACGCTGCCCGTGACCGTGCCCTTACAGGTAACCGCGGGACAGCTGGCGGCCGGCAAGCTGCGGCACGACCAGCACGTGCTGCGGCCGCGCGCGCGCCCGACACGCTGCCCGTGACCGTGCCCGCCCAGGTAACGCGCGGGACAGCTGGCGGCCGCAAGCTGCGCGGCACGACCAGCACGTGCTGCGGCGCGCGCGCCCGACACGCTGCCCGTGACCGTGCCCTTACAGGTAACGCGCCACAGACAGCTACGCGGCCGCAAGCTGGCGGACCGGCAACAAGTGCTGCGGCCGCGCGCGCCCGACACCACTGCCCGTGACCGTGCCCGCCCAGGTAACGCGCCGGGGACCAGCTGGCGGCCGAACCAGCACGTGCTGCGGCCGCGCGCGCGACACGCTGCCCGTGACCGTCCGCCCAGGTAACGCGCGGGACAGCTGGCGGCCGGCAAGCTGCGGCACGACCAGCACGTGCTGCGGCGCCGCGCGCCCGACACGCTGCCCGTGACGTCCGTGCCGCGCCAGCTGGCGGCCGGCAAGCTGCGGCACGACCAGCACGTGCTGCGGCGCGCGCGCCCGACACGCTGCCCGTGACCGTGCCCGCCCAGGTAACGCGCCGGCGGCCAAGCTGCGGCACGACCAGCACGTGCTGGGGCCGCGCGCGCCCGACACGGCTGCCCGTGCCGTGCCGACACGCGCGGCCGGCCAAAACGAAGCACGTGCTGCGGCCGCGCGCGCCCCGACACGCTGCCCGTGACCGTGCCCGCCCCCACCAGACACAACGCGGGACAGCTGGCGGCACGCAAGGACACGTGCTGCGGCCGCGCGCGCCCGACACGCTGCCCGTGACCGTGCCCGCCCAGGTAACGCGCGGGACAGCTGGCGGCCGGCAAGCTGCGGCACGACCAGCACGTGCTGCGGCCGCGCGCGCCCGACACGCTGCCCGTGACCGTGCCCTTACAGGTAACGCGCGGGACAGCTGGCGGCCGGCAAGCTGCGGCACGACCAGCACGTGCTGCGGCCGCGCCCGCCCGACACGCTGCCCGTGACCGTGCCCTTACAGGTAACGCGCGGGACAGCTGGCGGCCGGCAAGCTGCGGCACGACCAGCACGTGCTGCGGCCGCGCGCGCCCGACACGCTGCCCGTGACCGTGCCCTTACAGGTAACGCGCGGGACAGCTGGCGGCCGGCAAGCTGCGGCACGACCAGCACGTGCTGCGGCCGCGCGCGCCCGACACGCTGCCCGTGACCGTGCCCGCCCAGGTAACGCGCGGGACAGCTGGCGGCCGGCAAGCTGCGGCACGACCAGCACGTGCTGCGGCCGCGCGCGCCCGACACGCTGCCCGTGACCGTGCCCGCCCAGGTAACGCGCGGGACAGCTGGCGGCCGGCAAGCTGCGGGCACGACCAGCACGTGCTGCGGCCGCGCGCCCCGACACGCTGCCCGTGACCGTGCCCTTACAGGTAACGCGCGGGACAGCTGGCGGCCGGCAAGCTGCGGCACGACCAGCACGTGCTGCGGCCGCGCGCGCCCGACACGCTGCCCGTGACCGTGCCCGCCCAGGTAACGCGCGGGACAGCTGGCGGCCGGCAAGCTGCGGCACGACCAGCACGTGCTGCGGCCGCGCGCGCCCGACACGCTGCCCGTGACCGTGCCCGCCCAGGTAACGCGCGGGACAGCTGGCGGCCGGCAAGCTGCGGCACGACCAGCACGTGCTGGCGGCCGCGCGCGCCCGACACGCTGCCCGTGACCGTGCCTTACAGGTAACGCGCGGGACAGCTGGCGGCCGGCAAGCTGCGGCACGACCAGCACGTGCTGCGGCCGCGCGCGCCCGACACGCTGCCCGTGACCGTGCCCGCCCAGGTAACGCGCGGGACAGCTGGCGGCCGGCAAGCTGCGGCACGACCAGCACGTGCTGCGGCCGCGCGCGCCCGACACGCTGCCCGTGACCGTGCCCGCACAGGTAACGCGCGGGACAGCTGGCGGCCGGCAAGCTGCGGCACAGGGATTGTTTATTTATTATTCATCACACTTGCTCGTAAACAATGTCGTAACATGCAGGCTACCTTAGTTGCAACCCCCCAAAAAAACCTCGAACTTAATGTGCTTGTCATGAAACCGTGGGTAAATGAGTTAGTTACTGCATGGCGTGCTGCTGCTCCGTGCGTGCGCTGCAGAGCGCGGCCAAGAGCGTAGTCAGCGGTATTGGCAATATTTGAAAAAATATTAATTTTCCTTTTACAAATATACAATTTTACTCGCAAATGTGATGAAAAACATTTATATCGCACGGGCGGTACTAGAGTTACGAACATCGACTCATTAAAGTCCTCAGTGTTCGACTTCGGGCTTCTAATAGAGTCTCGTTCGTAATTCCTTATTTGCACAATGATCGTGAGTGTATAGCGTAATGTTTCCGTCGTCAGTGGCGCGGCTCGACGTGGTACGTGACGGACGAGGGCGTGGCGGTGCCGTCGGTGAGCGCGGCGGGCGGCGCCGGCTGTGGCGCGCGCTGGCGGCCGACCGCACCAGCTGGCGCCCGCGCTGCTGCTGCTGGCGAGGGCCGCCGCCGACGTCGCGCTCAGGCTCGTGGGCGGGCCCCGCAGGTACCCCCTAACCTGGACATAATAAAAGGGAGACAGATCTCGTATTCAACCGGAAGACCTGGGGAGCTTTAAAATTCGGTGGTAACCATGTGGGTGCAAAATAGCGTTCATGGTGACATTTTAATGGAGACATTTTAGCGTAGTTTGAGGTATATCAATTTGGGGAGAGTCACTGAGTACAAACCAAGAATACTGTTAACTATTATTTATTCCCAAAAGGACGAGTACACAGTCCTATGGGCGAGAGACTACTGGCGAGCCCGTCGGTATAGCTGACCTATAAAGATATCGCTATATGGGTAGCTATACAACTGTGTCGCTACAACGTATTCGTTTACCATTGGGGTTTGGGTGTCGATGATGGCGGTGAAGAGTTTGGTTTATGGTGTGTGGTGTGTGGTGTGTCGCAGACTGGACCCGCGCAACGCGCACCAGCGGCCGCTCGTGGTGGCGGGCGTGGGGCGCGGCGCGGCCGGCGCGGCGGGCGCGTGCGCGGCGCGGCTGCTGGCGGCGCACGGCGCGCGCACGCTGGTGGTGCCGCCGCCGCCCGCCGCCCGGACGCGCTGCTGGCCGCCCAGCTGGCCGCCTACGAGGCGGCGGGCGGCCGCCTGCGCCCCCCGCCGCCCCGCCGCCCCCCCCCCCCCCGCCGCCGACGTGCTGCTGCTGCGCTGGACGACCCGAGACCGGCGACCTGCCGCCGCACTACGAGTGAGTACCGGACGACTCGATAATATTCACTGCCCCATTCAACAGGTCTAAACCGATCGAATACATTTCACGGCCATCCTTAGTCCTTAAATGACTAAGATGTGATGATGCTGAGATTACAACAGTAAATTTTGCTGTTATAATCAATGTCACAATTCAATTTAGATCGTTTATTTGCACCTTTAACCAGTGGCGGACTAAGTCCGTCAGAGGCCCGGGGCGCCAAAGCTGATTGAGGTGTAAGGAGGCGATCGAGGAGACGAGTCAAACTCACGAGTGATGCGTAAAATACTGTCTATTAACATAAATGAATTCTTATTATATAGGTTACACATTGGGAGTGTGTGCGTGTGGCGCAGCTCACACTACACCTCTCCCCTGGGAAAAGAAAAAAAAAATTGTTAGAATTTTTTTTTACAAAGTAGTAAGTTTCAAAATAAAGCAAACACTTAAGTAACAAGTTTTTTAAAAAATATATAATTATATTAAGTAGTAAATTTGTGCTTGAATCATGAAATTCAAGAAACAAAGAAATAGACTTATCCTTTTTTTTGACAATAGCTTATATAGGGCGCTAGCACGCTTATGACTAAAACGAAATGTAAAAATAACTTTTGCTTAGGTACTTCTAAATTTGCACTCTTTGTTGACGAGACTTTGATTATTGTTAGTACTAATTATAACGCAGTCACTATAAAATCAATGAAACTTAACGTTATTAGTAGGTACTTTATTTTAATAGAAATTATCTAAATGATAAAATTTATTCTTAATTAACCTTAACTGTCCAGAAAAAAATTACTGACTACGTACTGTTCGAATGTTCGGTACTGTGCTCTCTGATTACTTCTCTTTATCATAAATATATAACATAACAACTTAAAAAAACTTTTGTCTCGTAAATTCTTCGTTCTGTTTCTACCATTTTTTTTTAAATGTCTTTTTCCTTATATACTTTCTTACATAATCATTCTGTACTTTTCATATCTTTAATTATAACTCATTTCATACATCTTATACTTCTTATATTTATCAGTGTGCTACTTTGGCATCACTTGTCATTCAAGGTCAAGGTCCACAACACATTTATACATTTCGTGTCCGGCCGGACTTTTCTTTCATATTATTTATTTGTTCAGGATATAAGGATATTTTTTTTATACTTTCGTGCGCGCACATTCATAAATATTCATTTATAATAACATTTACTCAGGTAGTTCATTTAACACTTCCTTTCTTTTTCAATCATACCATGTGTCCAAGAATCGTCACGAGTGGTAGCTCGACCAAAACATCATGATCCAATTTCAAGGATTCAGCTACCTGCCCTTATATCCTGGTGGACCTTGGATTATAACTACTTCCTATCCTATACCCTCTCAGAAAGAAAACGCATTCAAATATCTCACAAAATACTCATTCATTTAAAAACTTCAACTCACAAGAGTTCCATCAACTTTTAAGAGTGGCCTTCTTAACAGCTAATGATAATCCTGATTGTTTCCGCTTTCCCAACCACATACCTAGCATTAAGCTCTCTTTCAAAATCATACGATATCCTAATCAGTCAAAACTTTTCCTTTCCTAATTTAATATATAAACGCCATTCATAACTCAAAACCTACTTTACTTACGTTTCCTCTTATTTCATATTCTAATCTTAAAATCATTATCATGTAGTAACCAAAAAAAATTTATAAATTAACTCTCTGTAAAAAATGTTTAAATTGACTCTTTAATAAAATTAAAGAAAAAATATCAAGTGTATAACTAGTGTATATTATTTCATTCGGCAAATGTAACTTTTTAACTGTCTTATTACTATTGACTTTTGCACTAATAATTTGAAATGGAAGCCAGGTGATCAAGCTAGCAACAATAACAAATTATTTTCGGATCATCCTTTTTATCCGTCTGCAGCTGAATAAAGAAGACAATCGTGGCTATTTAAAATAATAATAAAAAAAATCTAACATTTATTTTTAAACTGCCAAGTTCATGTAAAATATATTTCATAACGTTGTAATTAAAACATGCATTAAAGAGCGCACAGTACCTCATTTACCTAGTGAAATGTGAGACGAAATAACACACCTCACATTCCGATCCATATTTGATGACCTATATGGAATCATCAAGCTAAGCGCTGGGAATGTAAACAATGATACTCCTTTTTATCTATTTTAAGACTGCGTAAAGTTAAAGTTTTGTTACTTTGAAAACGAAAATATACTATCTGAAAAACTCTGAAATTAGTAGGAACTCGTCAACAGCGGCTTTGATGTTACACTTATGATTATATTATTTAGCTTAAATGTAGCACATGACTAATAAAAAAAAACAATTATTAAAAAAAAACCTTCTACAGTCCTGTAAATAGTTATCCGACAACGAAAACCTACTGCAAATATACCTTTCCAAACGATGTTATAAAAAAAAAACCATTGCTTTGGTTGGCTCCTCACGGACACTTATAGCTCCTTGCAGCGTGTCCGTTTCCATCAGCTGGCCCTCGACGCCGTCCTCTAGCTGCTGCATACCGAAAACTCGCCAACAACTTCTTGCAGCAAACCTCCATAAGTCTTTTTTATTGGTTTTCTTCTCCAATTTCTTCATTTTTCATCTTATTAGTTAGGTTTCTTTTCTGTCCTACTTATATTTTTCTTTCTTGATTTTATATAATATTCATTTTTCTTACTTTAGTTTATTAAGTTATATCCTTATTTTTATTTTCTCTTCAATTTCTTCATTCCTCATTTTCATAGCTTTAAGTATTCTTCTCTTCTTACTTCATCTCATTTTATTCACATTTTCTTCTTATTTTATCTTCTTACTTCCTTCATTTCTTTTATTCAGTAAATTCTTCATATTTAATGTTAATTTTTCTCTTCTTTCTTCAGTAGATTATTTTTATTTTCTTCTTAATCCTTCTGTCGTTTATTTCTTGATTTTTCCTTCGCCCTTTTCTGTGTTAATTTTCAACAGCGTTTTTTTTTTTCTTAACTTCCTAAATATATATTATTTATCTTATGATAACTGCTTAGTTCTATATTCTTCCATCTTCTTGCTTAAATTTATTTTCTTAATTAATTTTATAATATTTTAATTAATAGTAGTTAAAGTTCATGTTTTTTTTTTTTCATTGTCCGTAAAACACTTATAAAGTTCACATCTTTTCACTTCTTCTTCTAGTCTTTTTCACTTCATTGATATAATAAGTCCGTTAACTAATACTGGTGGCGCAGCGCGCCGCCAGCGCCGCACGAGGCAGCGGCACTGGCAGGGTCGCCATGTAAGGAGCGATCGAGGAGACGAGTGAAACTCACGAATGATGCGTAAATACTGTCCTATTAACATAAATGAATTCTTATTATATAATAGGTTAACATTGGGAGTGTGTGCGTGTGGCGCAGCCAAACTGACAGAGGCCCCCAGCTTTAAAAAAAATGTAGTTTTAAAAAATGTAGGTACTAAGCACATTTTTAAAGTCTTGTTTAGGATTTGATCAGGGGAACGCGGAGGCATTTGGGGGCCCCCCCGAGACCGGAGGCCCGAGGCGGGCCGCCCTTCCGCCCCCCTGTTAGTCCGCCACTGCCTTTAACGTCATACTCTATCAATTATTTTTCAATTACCCCACGCTAGATGATACGGCTTCGTACAGTCGAGTTCATAAACTTGTGAGCAATAATTCGATCAAAAATATCTGAACACGACTATTATTAACGGCTTAAAAGCGTGTTCAGATATTTTTCAAATTTTTGCTCGAACTCGACTGTACATTATTTTTTTCATTTAGGTACATGCTGCATAAACCATTTGTAACATGAATATAGAATACATCAAACAATAACCATTAATAAACCAATAAACCGTTTTCGTGCTTATAACGCGAAAGTCGCGGGTTGTTCCCCTCATGGGCCACCAATTATGTTTCATAACATTACGTGGCTTTAAGAAATAAAATCCAACATTATACAAAAAATCGTTTAATGCGTGTACTACAATACAAGGGTTACAGATAAAAGAAGAATGACATGTAGTGGCACTTTGACACTCGATGTGACATTGTGGTTAGAACGACGATAGAATTACCGAACCGTTTATAACATAACCCTCTCAGACTGACACTGAAACTGATTGATGAAAAATGAAATGTTTTCAATAATATATGTTAATTATATTTTGACGTACATAAAAAGTTGTCAGTACGGCAGTCGTGCAGAGCCCGTTGTAAAGTAGCGTGCGTGTGTTCTCAGTCTGATGGTGGAGTGGGCGCTGTCGGGGCGCGGCGCTCTGGTGGTGCTGGAGGCGGCGGACGCGCGGCTGGCGGGCGCGGCGCGCGCGCAGCTGGCCGCGCTGCTGCCGCCCCCCGCGCCCCCCGCGCCCGCCGCCGCCCCGCGCGCCTGCTGCTGGCCAACGTGGCGCCGCCCGCCGCGCTCTTCGCCGCGCTCGCCGCGACCTACCGCCCGCCCTTCGGCGCGCGCACGCTGCTGCCGCTGCACCCCCACGACCCCGACGCCGACCCCGACCCCGACCCCGCCCCGCCCCCACACCCGCCAACTAAACAGCATCACCCTGACACTACAGCGAAAGATTCCACCCCGGTACTCGATTTAGTTTCTTCGACTATCAATTCTTCATAATACAGTGTGACCCATTTAGATGGATCGGTATGGATACTGAATCCCTTCCGGTCTGTTGGTGCGGTAGATTTACCCGCCATGGTAACTGCGGTGTTGCGAGAATAACCGAATTGTCCCACTTCGCCAAATAACTGATGCGAGAACACCCGTCACGCGATAAAATATGTGTCGGAGATTGGTATCGAGTTCTACGAGTGCGTTCAAGATCTAGATGAATTCGTTAAAACGTGTTTATTTATACGGCGATGTTGCAGAACAACTAAAACTATAATTTGAGAATAAAGAGTAGAAAATAAATACGTAATAAAATAAATTAAAATTATAAACACATTGTTGCCTTACTCGAGCATCGAATTTGGAAAATATGACGGTTACAGTGGATTGTCATTTAATTTCTACTCTTTGCCGTCGCACTCGCACTGTGTTCTACCACTTTAACTCCTATTCGCTTTAATTTAATTTGTATATTGTTTGTATGAAATCAATTTGAAACATGAGTTTGTTGCTGCTGTGCACCTTTATTCGTGCTTGTACTCGTACATCGATGTTGTTAAATCAATCCGCTACCGCTACTTGACAATCATATTGAACGCTTACCTTTGTTAAAGCTAAAGTTTACCCAAACTTCCATGTCGACAAATTTTATCAATTACAGAAGGTTCGCATTTAATTTTGTTGAATATTGTATCTGTACCATTTGTTTAGGTTTAGGCGTAATGTACAACAGCGATCGTAACACAGACTTAGGGCGAGTGCCAGAGGACTGGCAATCACCTTCCACAAAGAGACTTATATTTTTACACGTTTAGTTCATTGACTTTTGAATTGTATAAATTATAACTAGGATTGGTTGTTAACATTAGTTGTAGTTGAAAAACGCCACGGAAGCCTGATGGTTCGACCAATAGAACTAACAATAAATAAACCTCCTTTGGGCAGTCGGATAAAAAATTTAAATACTTATCGTATTTCCTTCCAGAATCAATGTCGCCACCGTTTCGCTTCTGCTATTAATAAACCTTAAATATTTACAGCACAATTGCACAATAAAAAGTGAATTAACATGTTCAGAAACTCGGGATTGAGTGGTATTAATCAGGACCGGATTTAGAGGTCTGGAGGCCTTGGGGCAACAAAGGAGTGAAGGCCCCTAAATAAAATGAACAGTATAATTATGTTTGAGCAAATTGGTAAAGATAAACAGCGAAAAAAAATTGGAAGTCTATTGTGGGGGCCCCTTTAGTGGAGGCTCCGGGGCTATAGCCCCTAAATCCGGCCCTTGTTTTACAACTCTATTATATTACTTGTTCCCGCAAAGTGAGTCTGCTTATTGCGATCACCGATGATAAGTTAGTGAGTTGAAAATACAAACTGAAATATAGATGCACAGAAAAACCAGAAAAATAAGACCATCACTGCGAATCGAACCCAGGTCCTCGGTATTCCGTACTGCGTGCTATACCGCTACACCACTGATGGTCAATGGTACAGACACGAATTTCCCCTATGCACATCATATCTCAGCTTGTTTGTTTCTTATTTTAGCCACTTAAGCAGTGAGTGTTTTCCGGTTTTTCTGTGCATCTATATTTCAGTTCGTATTTTCAATTTAGGTTTTACGGATGACCGTAAAAGTAAAAATTGGAATTGAAATAAAAAATACAAAAAGATTCCAAAAAACCAATCTTAATGTTGTAGTGAGGCCTGGCGCGGTGACGGGATGACGGACGACCATTGATTGAGAGTAAACATCGGATGGCAGAAAATTGTTACCTTCAAATAATTTACGTCAAAAACGTGACAGGTGCGTATTTATTTGATTTCTACTCCATGCCGGTGTCGGCTAGGGTAGGTTAGGTACCGGACAGCTTCCGTGGCAGTTAACTTTGTAGACGACTGGACACGGCGTTGGGTTTGTTAAGGTGCGTTTAGACCAAAATAATGAGTCCGAGCAGGAATTTCTTATTTGGACCAAAAGAGTATGAAGAGCGGAAACGAGACAACAAAAACCGCCAAGCGACGAAAGAATGCTTTAATACGTTCTCTCGTTTATACTAAGACCTTTGTTCAAATCTCGCCAATTACATGCTACTACAAAATTATTAACCTATGTAGTTTTATAATATTTGCATTAAAAAGAGTAATTTAAAAGAAAATTATATAAATTTGTAAGAAATTCAATTTATTTTTAGGGTTCCGTATTTACCTTATAGTAATGGTAGCAAGGTGGAATTTTTGTGTAGATTTGTGTGGTCTATACATAGAACTTATGTTTGTTCGTTTGGTCTTTACGCACCGCAAGAAGACCACGTATTGTATAATTTGCATTTATATGTATGAATTTCTGAAATTACAATTTTTAATATTGAAATTGTCGTTTGATATATCCCTGCGAGGTTAGGACCGTTGCAGGCGGACTGCACTTACACTGCATCGTAACTGTAGACTGCCCATTGTAATGTATTGTATTTTCCATTGCAGTTGGGCAAATGTGCAAGCTAGCCGCGGTTCAAATGTATGAACAATCCTTACATTGCATTTAGATTGCAGTCTGGCTGTAACGGCCCTGAGGTGTTGAATTAAAAGACATTTTGAAAATTGAAGTCCATCAATTTTTATTTACGAAATATATTTTTTAACAACGATCAAAAAGCGGGTCGCAGCCGCCAGCGGACAGTTCGCTGGGAGGCAACGCATGGACCACCGTGCGGTGGGGGGCAAGACAAGCTCGACCACAATCTAAGACAAGTCGTCATGCCCCCCCCCCCCGCGACTGCGCGGCGGCTGTCCACGTAACGTTTGGCAACCTGTTTCATTTCGCAACTATTCATTTTGCAAACTCTAAAACAGTAAATATTTCAGGATTTATTTCAGGGCCATCGTGTAGAACCCTTTAGGTTAGGTTAGGTTAGTTTTATAAAAATCCTGAAATATTTACAGTTTTGGGAAATGAAACAGGTTGCCAAAAATTATTCGCCGAAACATTAGTAAACCCTACACGCCGGACCAAGGCTTTACACTGCAAGGTACCCGACCCGCTTCCTTTGCTCTAGGAGGCGCAGGTCTCATTTGTTCTAGGAATGTAAATCTGTAAAGTAACTGAGTACAAGATCGTACCGAATGTATCACTTGTATAGAACAAATGGGGCCTACTCCTTGAATGTATCTTCTCGAACTCAAGACCAAAATGTAAATAAAGTACCTATAATACCGATGCATTTTATTAGTAAGGGTGCTATATTTTATAAAAAATACACAGTAAACATTATTAAAATGTTTCCAATCGAAACAAAGACGGAGCAGAGGAATCAGCTGCGGCCGAAACCACGACTGGACACGTCAATTACATAGTATTGATATGCCATTCCTTAGTAAAACCGTAGATTCCTTTGAGCTTCGTCTTTTTTGGCTACTTCAGTGTTTCTCGGTGTGTACCTTACGTACAGTACATGGCAACCAAGTTTTGGTACTTGTATAGTAAACTAAATGTCATTATCATTATCAATCGAGGCAGTAACCGGTCTTGGATCCCAGAAGATGTCCCGGGCGCGCACAGTTCAGCGCGTCGACAATCATTTAATACACAAATTTGATTAATATTACGCCGTCACAAAAATCGGGCAACCCGTTGGAAGATTCCACCACTTATACTTAAGGTAACCTATTTGTGCCCAGAGCGCGCCGACCACCCGACACAACTTTACAAATGTATAAACTCCTACCTACGTTAAGAAACGCCCTCCGGCCGCGGCGCCGGCCGCCCGCGTCTGCCGGACCGGTGCCCGGGCCGGCGGCCGGCGTCGCGGCCCGCCCACCTAATATTTACATGATTTAAATAATGTGAAAAAATACTCGTAGATCAGGGTCAAAACGGATCGATATAATTCGCTATAAAACGTCTTTGGTGCAGACAATATGGCGGCTGTCGCACCCGGCGCCGGGCGCGACGCCGGTACACGAAGGGGTAAACGTTTGTAAAAAATACTTTAAAAACTCCATTATAAAATAATATGTTACGTTTGGCGCGCGTCCGACCCGCGACCCGCGAGGGGCGCGCGCGCACACAGACATCACGCCGCACACAGAGACACCGACACACTCACACAAGCACGCTCACACGCACACGACCGGGCTGCGGGAATAAAGGACTAAGGGAACGGAACACTAAAAGGATATTATCTTAAAATTAGCTAACTAGCTAGGGGCGCCGCGCCGTAAGAGCGTTTTCAGATTATCCGATCCGATATATTAGGTATCGGACGCCGATACGATATCGGGCCAAGCAAAATGTATGAAATATGATGCGATATCGGATCGGATAATCTGAAAACGCTCTAATAATGCGCCGGCGCCGGCCGCGGCGCGGGACAGAGACCCGGCGCGAATTCCCACTAAGTTTTATCGATGGAACCAGTTGGAATGTTTCGTTCCGGTTGCGGTATTGAAGTGTTGAAGTCAGCGGAGCATCGGTCTCTCTCTCCAAGTACAAATGAAACTGCATCTCTAATCCAAAGTGCTCGAATAAAAGAGTCCAACCGGTTCCATCGGCTAAGAACTTTGATTCAATGTCACTGGGAATAAAATCCCAACCAGTTCCAGTAACGGAACTAACTGATAACGGAATCAGTGGGAGCGGAGAGCTGGACCAGACGGGGCGCGCCTAGAGGTCCTTATCCTTCTGGGCGTGTCCGTTGGCTTGTGGCGGGTCGGGCGCCTCCCCCAGCGGGGCGGTCGGCTCCCCCAGCGGGGCGGGCGGCTCCCCCAGCGGGGCGGGCGGGGCGCCAGCGGGGCGGGGTGCGCGAGGGCGGCGGCGGGGCGGTCCCGAGCGTGCGCCGCAGCGCCGCGTGCGTGGCCGCCCTCAGCCGCAGCAGCTCGCTCTGGACGCGCTCCGTGATGGCGCGCCGCGACTCCTCTTCGCTCGCGCCGCACTCCTTTAACCTGCGACACGAGAGCGCTTCATTACGCTTCTCTCCTTTTATTGGTTATGCTCGATACAATAGTACATTATTGTAGAGGCTGGAAATCGAGTCGGCCTTCGATAATGCGAATTCATCTATCGTACTTTTAGTCGCGACTAAATTCAACATTATGTTTTCACGACCATTGCGAGAAAATAAATAAACAAACAATAACAATCCATACATTTATGATTGAGACGCTAAAAAACGCCCATAAGTGCCAGCATTCGGCAACGCTCGCTTCTGGCGGTGCCTCTCTTCGACGCGACTGATGGGTAACATCTTTGATCAAAACTCACAACAAAGCTTAACTTCCAACTGAGTTTTTATGCAGTTAACTAGCCGTCACTCGCGACTTCGTGCGCGTAGAATTCGGCTATCGCTATCCTAGCACTAAATAAGACAGCGCAAACGGTATGGCTCCTGATTGGGCAGAACGCCGTCCATGCCCACTGTACCTGGAGAGCAGCGCGGCGAGCGGCACGGGCGCGCCCACCCCGAGCACGACCCGCTTGCGCGCGCGCAGCCGGTAGGGCTCCTGGTTGGGCAGCACGCCGTCCATGCCCTCGTGCCACACGGGCAGCACGAGCGGCGCGCGCCCCGCCGCCGAGCACTCCCAGATCATGCGCCCCACGCCCCACTTGAACCGGATATGCTCCTGCGAACACACACACACACACACACTCTTACCTACTGCAAGCGACACGCCAACACACACACACTTTGCCGAAATCACGTCTGCCATGCTGTTTCGATTCTTACACGTTTACCGAAATTACAAGCAAATAGTATACTGTATAGCTTGTAATTTGTTATGCAATTGGGCCAATGTCGTGATTTCGGCAAATACTTATGTTGGAACAGCATTGCAAGCGTGATCACGCCGAACTTATGTCACAAAGTTTCCGCGCCAAAATTATTACTTTCTAATTTTATTTTTATTATTTACTTACAATTATTAATCACATACGTCGGAATGTACGATCAGCAGGGCTACTACGAAACTCGAAGTTCGTATCGTACCGTCCCTCTCGCTCTCGTATTAAACAGTATCAGTGTCAGAGGGCCAGCACGACACGAATTTCGAGTTTCGTAGTAGTTCCGTAGCGTAACTTCGGCATAGTGTGCTTGGACACTCGACTTGCACAAGCCGCGCAACGCGCCTCGTGACGAGCGCACGATGTCTCGGAAACTTCCACGCAGTCGTCGAGGGAGTTAGCCTGCGTCGCGACCAGAGATGTGCGAGGACGTGTTTACCATGAACGCTTCATTTACTCGCTCCACTCACTGTTTCCACCAGAGCCGTACTGGGCGAGGATAGGCAAATGAAGCTTTTCTATTGGTCAATGCAAAACACATTCCTCGCAACTTCAGTGTTCACATTCGCGCGCTACGAATTGAGGCAATCGAATAGGACTCAGAAATAAACGACAAACCTCATCGCATTGGTGGTGTGAGATATAATTTGCGATCGCTCAATAATTTGGTAATTAAAGTTATTACATCGACGTCCTTTAGTTAGCAGCTGATTAAGTTTTAGGATTCCAAAAGTTAAATTGTACAAAGTTAGATCAATGACAACGGTTTCTGTAGTGATTAGTGTACCTCCCGGTAGGTAGGTAGGTACTCCGCAATAGCAACTAAGTACATCTGGGATAACACGGGCTACTCTTTGTTCCGGTAACACCACGACCACGGTTTGGAGATGTACGCGTACGTCTATTATATTTATAATAAAATCCCGAAATCTCAACCGCCACGCGAGCGGCTAATGTCCACGTCTTTTCTGTGCGGCTTGCGCCTAAGGATCAATGTCGGTTGTGAAACTCAAAACATCAAAGGCTATTTTCTTTTACAAGTCAATATGACAATCAGCCTTATTGTTTTTATTATGATGTAGGAAATATGTATCATAAAAAATGGTAAAGCACTTGGTGGATTACGCATTTGCCAGCTTCCCTTTTGTTCGCGGACATTGTCCAGCGCGACATAATTACTCGAATCATTAATCATTTGTGCTTTCTCGGGAAACAATGGCGTAATCAGCGTCCGCGGTGCGCGTTAAATAACTCAAACAAGTCGCAGAACAGCCGCAAGATGGCCGCTTATCAGTAAAACCGATATTTATTAATTACTAGCTCTTCTGCGGCTTCTGATATTTTCCAAAATAAAAGATATCCTATAGTCTGCGCCGGGACTAAACTATATCCATAGTAAATTTCATCGAAATTGATTCAGATGTTATAGCATGATTGATTAATCTATCTCATTCATTCTCATTTCAATATAAATATGACGAAATGGCATCGTAATTGGTATCGCCATCGCCAGTTCCTTTTTCTTGGCCTGAACTTGGCTCGACGCGCCACCGCGCCACCGCGTGGCCGCGTGACCGCGTCACCAGTTAATATATTTGGCTGGGAACGTAAATATCCCATCAAAGTGTCCCGCGGGACGATGGCGCATGGCGGAAGGATCCATTGGACCAATCGATTATTCCGCCGTCGCCGTTTCGTCGCTCTCTCCTTCCTGACCATTGAGCATTTCCTTGTTTCAATAATATCGAGACCAACTTACGAGTATACATGTATATCCTTTGTTTTGCTCGTATGATGGGCTAAGTAATTGTAAATATTGAAATAGAATTTTAGACAGGAATTTAAAAAAATCAAAAACCCAACTGCCTTATTCTTACGACCGTACCTATCTTTTGATTGCGTTAAAGATAAAGATAAATAAATATTAGTTTATTTGTCAAACACGAGTTCCTATATACAATTATTAAATTGAATATATAGATGTTCAATAATGTGCGTTGGTAAAGTTAGATTTTTTTCACTGCTTCAAGTGATAGCAGAGCAGATCTTTATTTATAAGCATTTTTCTGGTTTACCTACTTAAACATAGGCTTCGAGAACTCCTCTGCTAATGGCAGACCGCAGACAATAGTTTAATGTCCTGAATAGAAGCGCGCGCCCCGCTTCACTTCAGACACGCGCCGCCGTTTGACCAACTAATGGTTATTTTTAAGCCGGAGCGCGGTTAAAACCGTCGGAGGAATGTCGTCGAGGCGCGGGCGCACGCCGCTCAGCATTCGTTAACTTTGACTAGCAATAGACCACGAATTCTATAACGTAAACCATGACATTTGGCCATCGAATTGAAATTTAGAGATTTTCCTAAGGGAATTCCCGAAATATAACAATGTGAGCTCCATTTACGTTGCATGACGAACAGTCTGTCATATGTTTTTATACTTAGAGGTTAAGATTTTGGGCCTCTTTGTGATCTCGGAAGGAATATCAAACTAAAAAGTAGCCTGTGTGTTATTCCAGACGTCCAGCTGTCTACATGCTACATTCAGGTCCGTCCACGCACGCTCCTAGAAACTTTTTTTTCTTATATTTCTGACCGTGATTGCCCCCTATCTCACCTGAGGTGCAAATGAGGACAAAGGTTAAAACTAACTTACGTATTTACAACATTAGTACAGTACCTACCTACAACTAGAATGCCGATGCCTTGTCGGTTTTCTGTGTTCCTGAAGATTCAAATGAGAAAGAAAAAGAAAACCGATCTTCTGTTTCGAGTTCCGAACTAGTTTGACTGTATTTTTTAGGTACGTACTGGTAGGATGGTAGGGTGTGGTGAGGTGGGGTGTGGTGGGGTGTCAAGCGGTTACCTTGTTGACGTTGACGCGGCCCTCGGGGAAGATGTGCACCCACTCGCCGCGCGTCAGCCGCTCGATGCAGAAGTCGATCGCCGGCTGCAACACGACACGCATTCATTGCCATCGTTACGGCTGCACCATACATACACACACACACACACAGACACAAAGGCAACTGTCCCGTATGTACAGTCACCAGCACCAATATCTGACACAACAGGCGTGCATATCTGATACGACTCTATTTATAGGGCCGGAAGGACGTGTCAGATATTTTTGCACGCTCCGCTGTGGCAGATATTAATGCTGGTGACTGTACCATCAGCCAAATATGTGGTCTATATCACCCCCAGTATACACACTCTCATCTAGGATCACCCTAAAGTTGATAACTGTACATATCAACCATAGATTTTTTATAACAATTAATTGTGAGCTGATATGCTACGTGACATAGCATTAACTATTCAGTTGATATTCATTGTATTTATTTTACCTATATGAATTTATGTAGGTCATGTCATGTGTCCAACAATAAAACTTAGGTACACAGTGAAACATTGTGATATTTCTAAAGTGCCACGTTGCCAGATCGTGCACTATATCGCACAAAGACACCCTTGAGAACCCCCCACTATGCTCCAGTTTGCATCAGCGTCACGTGGGGAATACGTGTCTACGGAGCTTTTTCAGTATTATTGTCAAGTATTATTTTTTAGAATTTTTTGTAGATTTTTTATTAAATTATACTCTCCTAACATTAAACATGTTTCGTAAATTATCGTGGACTATATCACGTGTTAAAGTGACACAATTTAGCAGGCATAAATTCGAGGTTAATAAAAAATACCTCAGGTAGTCAACAATGAAACATTTACGCATGGGATATTTAATGAGGCTGATTAAAGTTAAAGTAATTAAAACTGTTTTGATTTTATTCGTGCATTTACATAAATACGTATTACATAAATAACTCTTAAAATTATGAAACAGATTATATTCGTTTTCACGTTTCATTGTTAAATATGTAATGTTTCATTTCCCATTTTTTACTTTTTATTTTTTTGATGACTTACAACACATTCCTAAAGAATACTGTATATGTCACCCGAAAAAAAAATGTAAGCATGTGATCTGTTAGAATTGATAATGTGATTTTATAAATATTTGTACGCCATACTATGGCAAAACAAGGAATGCAACCTATGACATTATGTAAGACCAATTTATACCCTTGTTTATGCAAATAAATATTTTTGAATTTTTTTTTTGAACCCAATAAAATTACCTAAGTACTGTTAAAAATTCAGACTTCTATCTGTCAAAACAAAAGATTTATGAGATTTTGAATTTTATGTGTTTCATTGTTGGCCACTTGACCCTAGAGCAAATTTATATCTACCGGGCAAATTTCTAATCAGTGCACTAATTTTGGTATGTCATTGTGATTCAGTATTGTTCAGTGTTGTTTCAGAATCAGATGTTGGTCGCCGCATGCGCTCGGTACTCGGTACTCGGTACTGGCCATGCTCATGCGTGTCCATAATACGAGTATGTTCTAGCTTTGTTACGAGTAATAGAAATATGTTGCCATCTCCAATATTTTTTTATATTATTTAGTTACTAGCTTTTGCTTCGCTCGCGTGTAATTCGGTTATCGCGCGCTGTTCCCGGAACTGTGCATTTTTCCGGGATAACAAGTAGCTACTCTCTCTCTCTCTCTACTAGCGACCAGTGCTGGTTTTCAACCAGCGATATGCTGAGCCGGGACCTTTTTATAGCGGCAACACTTCTTTTTGTTATATTTACTAATTTATGTTTCATTGCTGTTATAAATAAATTATTTTCTTTCTTTCTTTCTTTCTTTACTCACGTCACTCTCGGGCCCATAAACTATCTCTATGCCAATAATCACGTCGATCCGTTTCGACGTGAAAGACGGACACACAAACATACAAATATACAAACACACACACTTTCACATCTATAATATTAGTATGGATTTTGTATCGTTCTCTCAAATTCAATTAAACATCACATCAGGTAAAATTACCATGAACAACTCAAAATATGAAATGTTTATAAAAAACATTTTCTTTTAGCGATATTAAAGTTTACTAGTGCTACATACTAATGATTTCAGAGCGTATGCACTGTATCTAGGCACTCAAAGAAATATAAAACTTAGTACACAGTTTTTTTTCTGTACTATTCTATTCTCTCAAACTATTTCCATACCAAATTTCATCACAATCGGTTAAGCCGTTTAAAAATGAAAAGGTAACAGACGGACAGTGTTACATTCGCATTTACATCCTAGTTTGGATTTGGATTGACACATTGACGACAAAGCAAAAATAACGACTCACTGTTTGGAGTCCGTGCTAAACACCCGTTATATTTGTTAACAACAAGTAGGTAGGTGAAAATGTGTGCGCAGGCGCAGGCGGTTCATTGCGCAATAAGGTTCCGCGTGAGCGTCGGCCGCGTTTAGCCGCGCATAAATTACAGGTTGACGCACAAATTGGAGCAAGTGGGTCGCTCATTGTGGATGTCTTATGTCACTCCTGGCCTGGCCTGGCACTGGCACACGGGCTGGCAGTGAACCCGCCGCGCGCGGGAGTCGAGTGTACAGACGGCGGGTCGCGGCCCTCGCGGCCCCGGCCCGGGCGGCGCGACCCCGCTTGTCGTAACACAGACACAATAATATTCGGTACTTAGTTGACAAAACCAATCAATTGTCATTCTTTTGCCGTCTGAACTTTGACCGGCCGGAGGTCTGTGACGTCATTTATTTTGCTACTCAATCGATTAACTTACGTAATATTATTTTGGTAGGTAATTGGCTATGTGTCACTATTTTCATAATCATATTGTTTTACAAGCTGTTGGTTTTAAATAAATAAATAAAAACCTAATATTGTAGTTATTTCAAAATTTATCTGGTTTTCAGGGCTAAAATAAAGAGGTTTGTGTGGGTGACACTATTTACCGGCACGGATAATACCGACATGGAAATACCGACCCGATATTTCGTGTACACCCATACAAACTGATGTCAATCTGACAAGAGTTTCTATGGGCGTGTCACAAAATATCATGACGGTATTTCGATGTCGGTATTGTACGTCCGGTAAATAGTCACCAGTTTGTGTACTACATTACACACATTTTGTGATAATGTAAATTGAACACATTTGAAAAACGCAAATAATGTGCCAGGAATCGAACCCGGGTCTTCGCCTGTCTGGGGCGCGTGCTGTACCTTCTCACCGCCTCGTAAGCTTGTAATTAACGGCGAAATTTTCCAACGTGTTCTCGTGATAGTTACTTTAAGACTTGCGAATTATTTGTCACCAAGCAAGCAAGTAAGCGAGATGGACGGATGACTGACTGACTGAGGGTCTACTGCGTAACGTTTCTGACACAATCAAATGGCAAGTTTTCGCATACAAAAAAAAATTCCGCTTCCAATCAAAAAATGTGGAGGTCTATTGGGGAGGCCTATACCTATGTCCAACAGTGGACTCAGCGAGTGTGTTGTGTTGTCACCTGGTAGACGCCGGCGCCGCGCTGCACGGGCACGCACTTGCCGAGCGCGAAGAAGGCGGCGTGCAGCGCGTTGGTGAAGCAGATGTCGTGCGCCGCCAGCGACCAGCGCATGCGCCGCCCGCCCGCGCCGCCCAGCGTGCCCCACTCCAGCACGCCTGACACAACCAAAACAACACGCCTCACATACTGCTCTCCGACCCGACTGAGAACTTCATTTAACTCGTCTCGCACACCACATCTCTGTTGGATACAGCTGAGGGGAGCGAAACGAGGTAAATGAAGCGTCTCTATTGGTTAATACTAATATAACACATTCCTCGCACATCTCCGGTGGAAACAGAGATGAACTCTTACTGAGTCGACCACGGTGATAACGCCACGAGAGCCTGGTGCCGTGGACAGATCATGCTCTTCCCGATGTCTGTCGAATACACAGTCAATCACGCAATGAATCACTTGGCGGAGAGAATGAAGAATTACGCAGGCATGTTCGGAAGCATAGAGCCGGCGTGGCATCTGTTAAAACCGTCGGATACTAGCGCTTTTGCTGTTTGACTGTGCTCCACTCGGCACCGGCAGCACTCGCCATCGCCAGGGCTCGCTGCTGCCACCAAATAGGTGTCTGGCGCTCGCGTTTCTTTTACATACTATTTTGCAAGTTTCTAGACACTTGGGACTAATTATATATATTAACATTATGATAAGCAGGTACCCCCTGTGATCGCGTCTGATTGTTTGGCTACGAATTCAATGTACTTTTACATTTTAAGCCTTTTCCCCGCGCATTTACAGAACTAGGCCACAATATCTGTATTATCAATAATGATAATTGTGTCAATAAATCTAATTATTTTTATTCTTATCAAAAAAGAGATAGATAGACTAGTTTATTAGTAAATAACGCTTTTTTTACAGTCTTTAATACTCCAACCACTGATTCACCCATAAACCGGTATACCCACGGGGTGCCGCAGAATTTAACTCTACATACAGCTTAGTACAACTAGAGTGTTAATGTTGCTCGTGACTCGTCGGTTTTCTTCGTTATCTTGACGATTCAAACGACGTCGATTCGACGAGAACGAAAAAGAAAGACGATCTTTTGTTTCGAATTCCTAACGACATTAGCAAACTATATAGTTTAAGTGTATTTTTGTTAAATGTGTAAACTAAACTCCCATATAAAATAAGGAGCGTGACGCACAGGCACAGGCGTGGCGCGAGGCTACGTAATGCAGGGCTCGGTCGGGTCGGGCACACTAAAAAAAATTATTTTTGAAATTTTTATTGTACCATTTTGTCGGCATAGTTTACGTAAATATTCGTGCAAAATTACAGCTTTGTAGCATTGATAGTCCCTGAGCAAAGTCGCGGACGGACAGACATGGCGAAACTATAAGGGTTCCGTTTTTGCCATTTTGGCTCCGGAACCCTAAAAATGAAAGCCCCGGTTTCGAATAATCCGTGTTCAAGCAGCTATACACTGCACAATATTTTCCAGGCATAGTTTTTAATATCGCGGATTGTCTGGGGCGCACGACGCACGAGGGCGCACGCAATTGAAACAACGTAACGCGACCACTGCTCGTCTCGACTCGACGCGTCACCCGCGACTCGCGACTGCAGTACCGCGAGAGCGAGACCACCTATAAATATATATACACTGTGGTTTATCGCGAACCTTTATGAGGATTTTCATGGGCAAATAGTGCATGGTTTCCTTTCCCTTGCCTTCCACTCCGCGCTGGAGTCCGGAGTGCGCAGTTGGCAACAATGAGCTCTGCTGCCCACTCACATTGGGTACCTCAGTCACTTTTAAGACACGCACGGGAAAAGATGTGTCCGTCTTACCTAAAACCGGACAGGGCACGGCGTAGGTACTATTTACTAGACTATCCTAATTTGAACGAATCAGTCTGAGTAGTTGTCGGAGGCTTTGCCGGCGGCAGCAGCGACCAGCAGCGCCGCGTACTCCACGCACTATACTATAACTATCAGTCAGTTGCTGTCGTGGGCAGTGGCGTAGCTAGGTGGACAAGGGCCCCGGTGCATGGACAAAGAATTGGGCCATCACTACCTCTTTCCACGTAGCATGAACTTATATTGGCCTTCCAAAACGTTTCAAAACATTAAAAAAGCGTTCGAGCCTGCTCACAAGTTTTTTTTTATCCTCTTTTTTTCAAAGCTTAGGTTAAAGGGCCCCCTGAGCTCCGGGGCCGGGGCCGGGGCCCTGGTGCACTGCACCACCTGGCCATACGATAGCTACGCCACTGGTCGCGGGCGCCGCGCCTCTTCGCGCGTTACGATTACGACACGCCGTGACGTCAACGCAAGATATCGCGGTCTCCGCTGCGATCAAACTAGGTCAAGTCTACTCTACACGTATGGGTTCATTCACATAATCTGAGAAACTCCAAAATATTTAATCTTTTACAAGTTTTTATTTAGTTTCACCTATCCCGTTGTCTGTATGTCTGTCTGTCTGTAATCAAATCTTGCGAGTTAAATTCGACCAAATTTCAGTAGTTGTATTGACTTGATATTTGGTATACTTATGTAAATTGCGTGACAATACAATAATCAGGTAGTGACATCCTGCAGGGCTACTACGAAAATTGAAACTCGAAGTTCGTGTCGTGCGGTCCCTTTGACACTTATACTATTTAATACGAGAGCGAGAGGGACGGTACGATACGAACTTCGAGTTTCGTTGTAGCCCTGCTGGTAGTCCGGCCACAGGACGGAACGGAACTCTTCAACGGTTAATGGCATCGACTTGAAATTTGGCATGCAAATCTTTGGGTGACAATACAAGTACAGTCAACAAAAAGTACAATCAGCAAAAAAAACTTGTATGAAAAATGTAATTTTTACCAAAAAGTTAAACTTACTAAATTTTGCTCCTCAACTCAATATACATATTCGCTTAATGTCAAATAGATACCTACCTACCACCGATTATTGTCTAGCTGTTACCTCACAACTCCGTTTGCGCATTTTGGAAGTATACTCTTTAAGTACGTATTTTACATACAAATTCTGGTACGTCTAATAACCAAAGCATTTGTGTAGGTGGTTACTGACTGATGCACGTTCATGTACATACCTACCGTGATTAGCAACAAACGAGTCTTTGTTTATCATAAGCACGCGACGTATACACGTATGTATACGTACATATTTCAAGTATTCCTGAAATATTTATATGTATACATCAGTGTGTTTTTTTCCCTGTATGTTGCGAGCAAGCTATCTAATTACTCTGTCAGATTTTATTGTCTGACGGGACCACACGCTATCGTGGCACACACCTAGCATATCGATTAGCATAACAAGCAACGATTCGCCATCAGATTATAATTATCAAGTTTAGGCTGATCAGAGTGACCAGCCACCAGCGCCGACGGAGACGGAAGGTCGCTGGCTCGTGATCAAATTGTATGAGTACAAGCACCTGAATTAATATCTGGCACAGCGGAGCGTGCAAAAATATCTGACGTCCTACCGACCCTAGAAATGGAGTCCTATCGGATATTTATACACGCTTTATTGTGTCACATGTTGGTGCTGGTGACGGTGACCCTAACAGTCCTAACACAAGAGACGAAAGAAACGGTCAGCCAATCATGCCAATCTTGCTGATACTAATAAGTGATTAGTTTAAATGGCGTAAACGGAGCCAAATAAGACTTATCCTCCTAACGCCAATGTCAAATTTTTGATTTATGAACATCAAACTTTATGCCATTTATGATAGAGTGATGTTCAAATTACAGTATGTCGTTTATAAAGGGCTCTGGGCGTTAGGAGGTTATCAGACGTATCAAACGACCCTTCCTACAATAGTGGCTCAAGATAATAAATTGACGCGTACGAAATTTGAAAACAATAAGCAAGCGACGCAGATAGTGGGACGGGAGAGTTATCAGTATCAATCACAGATTAAGATAAGCGCCGCTATCAGCGGACGACGGGCGGCGCGACTGCCGCGGCGGGCACCAGTTTGTTTGTCATCAAAGGATTACCCAAACCTACCCTCTGCCGCAGACGCTAATTTGCGTCAAAGTTAAACTAAAAGCTTTTGCTTTTGCCTTTTGGCGGCAGGCACCGAGCCACTCCAACCTCCCTGCTGCCAGTCGCGCCGCGCACTGCATGGACGCGCGACGACCTATCGTTCACTCAAGAACATCTTTATCTTTCCAATGCTCTTAATTTTATTCTATTTAAATTGACTGTAATATAACAGTCGCATGACCGTAGTAGCTCACGGGAGTAATCTGTGGGTTGTAATCACGTAAGGAAATATTGCTTCAATTACTTCAGCGTTACCACGGCCGCTGCGCTGCCATCTAGCCAAAACTTCAAGATCATTGACCAAGCAACGGCGAAGCGCGAGCGAAGCGTCTCCTTTCAGCTTGTACAAAAATGCTTTTGTACAAAAAATATTTTGGGCTTTCCTCCTCGCAATCGATTCTCATGATATTTATGGATTTCCCGATGCAAAAAGAGGGTGTTATAGGTTTGACCGCTGTGTGTCTGTCTGTGGCACCGTAGCTCTTAAACGAGTGCACCGAGCTGAATGCGGTTTTTAGGGTTCCGTAGCCAAAATGGCAAATACGGAACCCAAATAGTTTCGCCCTGTCTGTCTGTCTGTCCGTCCGCGGCTTTGCTCAGGGACTATCAATGCTAGAAAGCTGTAATTTTGCAAGAATATATGTATGTCTACCCGTTGTTTAGCACCCATAGAACAAACTTTGCTTAGTTTGGGGCTGGGTCAATTGGTGTAATTTGTGAGAAGATATTATTATTATTATTTCATTCATTGTATACCATTATCGTCAAATTTCAATTCAATGATCAATATTATTTTCCAGTGATTATAATTAATTTTTAGGAAGCCATTTTTTTTTGTGCACGGACTTTGTTCATATCATATCTGTGGTTTGGTGATTCAGTTTTAGTGACACATCTATTATTTTGGAACCCAAAGAAATCAATATATTTATTTGATGATCAATATTATTTCCGAGTAATTTTCAAATAATATTCAGGTAAGTAACCGTTTTAATATTATTTGGTGATTCAATTTAGGTGACAGATCTACTATTTTAGAAACAAATATTATTTATGAGGTCGCCGAAAACGCATTTATTAGGTGATCAATAAAATCATGCCCCAAATAAATACCTAGTATTACATCAGTTAAAAATACAAATTTAAATGTAATGAAGCTTTTTTCCTATAGCTTAATTAATATATTAATTATGCGCGGTAAAACCGTTATTAATTTACGACGTTAGTTTTAGGCGTTTCCACGAAAGATGTGTGAGGATGAGTTTCCAGGTGTGTGGTATACTATACACTAACCAATATAAACGCTTCATGTCCTCGCACAGCACATCTCTGGTGGAAACAGCCGAGCGTCGCTCCGCGCTAGGTAAATGAAGCGTTTCTATTGGTTCATAAATAACACATTCCTCGCACATCTCTGGTGGCGACGGGGCCGAAGACGTTAGCACCTAAAGTATTTCTTAATTTTCACAGCACATGGTTAGCAAAAGAAGGTTTTTGATTCCACCAGAGATGTGCGAGGAATGTGTTATTCATGAACCAATAGAAAGCCTTCACTTACCAACCTCGCCTCGCTCGCTCCGCTCAGCTGTTTCCACTGGAAATGTGCTGTGCGAGGACAGGTACCTAAATTAAGACTTTCTTTCTATTGGTTCATGAAAAGCACATTCATCGCAACACAGGATGTGTCCTCGCATATCTTTGGTGGAACCGCAGCCTAACTGTCAAGTTATTAATTATTATTACATTTAAAAAAAAAAAACGATTTGGCCACTAAGTTAGTATTTATCTTTGAACGGATTCGTCTGTCGAAGTCGGAAATCAAGAAAAACCATGACAATTATATTCCTTCTAAGTTCTGCGTGGAAACACAAACAAGATTATTAATATAATTCATTTCAAACAATGTCGACTGGTTTTTCGCACAGTCAGCAAGTTGCGTCGCATCGCCGCGGCGCGTGTTGCCTCACCACTCACCAGTAACGCTCCCAATATCTGACCCGCGCGTTACGAAACAAACTAACACGAAATGCTAATTGTTGAACATAAAATACCGGTCCGCGTCTTACGCTCAGCTGGCTGACACGCGCCTGTGGAAGGACACGCGCCAGCCGCTTTGCAAACCGAATAATATACTACTAGTACTTTTATTTTACGTTGAAGAACGAGGGGCATCCACATAGCCAGGTGAATTAGCTCGTTGAAGTGGAACTCGGAAGACGGAGAACAGATGGCGTGAACTCTTAAAATTCATTCAAATTCTCAAGGCGCTGCTTACGCTGGAATTGACCCAATGCACGCCTAAAGGCGGCGCCATTCTGCAGTAGGCCGAGGGCGCGCGGGCGGCTCGCACTGGGCAGTCAGCAGTCAGCAGTCAGCAGTCAGCAGTCAGCACTCACCCCAGAGGCCGGGGTCGTCGAAGCAGGAGTGGTGGTTGGAGACGGTGATGAGCGGCACGCCCGGCGGCCGCCGCATCGCCGCCGCCAGCTGCTCCTTGTTGTACACCGTCGTCTTGTTCAGGAACTCTGCGCACACACACCAACACACATTTACTTTTCATTGACAATTCACAAGGGATACATGGTGTTTGATTCAGTGTCGTACCATTACATAAATAGATACAGGTTTTATTATACATAGTTCATTGTTTTCCTTATTTTATGAGGGCCCTTCATTTGTTAACTGTTTGTAGTTGTCCACTTTTTATTTTTTTATCAAGATATATGTACTTACTTATAATAAAATATATTGAAATCTTAGATTGTATTCACGGTATGCAGATTATGAATGACTTGCACGCCTTATCTATGTGTTTATGACCATCAGGCGACTTGTCATGCAGTCATACAACAATGTATGATACAAAAACTTATTGTTGACATTATTAATATGGATGACATGATTGATATGTTACTCGGTCCATGTCCCTTATCTGTGTGTGTGTGTCCCTTACTTGACCTTTATTTTGCTTGAGGAATCAGGCAATTCCTGTTTACATGATACATGAGCAATCAACTTCTCAGTGGCGGACTAAGCCCGATTGGAGCCCGGTCTACAAAGCTGAATATTGGATGTTGATGTAATGACACTGGTTGTGTGCGCGTGTTGCAGCAGCCGCTGAGTCACGTTGCTCCAAAGACGAAGGGCTACGGATTAGCCCGAAACACGTCCAGCTAAACTCCATTTAAGATGTGAGTTATCTGGGTCATTATATTTAATACTAGCTTTTGCCCGCGACTTCGTCCGCGTGGAATAGTAACATTGGAAAGTATTTAATTTATATAGGGTAACCTATTCTGTCAATAATAGCAGATAGAAACTTCTACGGTTTACTGAAAATAACCTATTTTAATACATTGCTTTATATCTAAACTATTTTTTTTGTTCTTCCATTCTTTGGTAAAACATAAGTATTCTACCCTGCCAACACAAAAGGACTAATTCTTCATAGTGAGCTCTTGACATCTTACGTCCTGTATTGTAAGTTAGGAGGGTAGGATTATAATTAAGACGGCATTCTTACTAAGCATAGCTACACATATTTCCGATAAATATACTTATAGTAAATTTGTTTGGAATTCGTTACGAACTTTCTCCCCATATTTTCAAGTAGGTATGAAAAATTTCAAAATTTGAAAAGAGCCGGCACAAATGTTTTTTAGGGTTGACTTTGCTGTCCGTCCGTCCGTCTGTCTGTCAAGACCCTTTATCCCGTAAACGTACGGAGTAGGTATGTATCGAGTTGAAATTAAAACCCTAAACGTCCCGGAAGCTATGAAAAAAAGTTATAGGGTACTTCCGGCTGTCCTAGAAACTTGAAATATTGTATAAAGGAAGCTCTTACTTATAGCAAATTTTATTCCCTTTATAGCAAAATAAATAAGAAAAATCTGAAAATCATAATTTTTCATGTCTGACTGTCTATGTCAATTAGTCATTTAAAATGACCCCACATTGCGTACATTTTGCTTATGAGCTTAGAATAAGCTCTGCTAACACTGATATTCATAAATACCTATGCACGGAACCCTGGTGCGCGAGTCCGAGTCGATTTTAACAGGTTTTTTTTTGTTTTTATCGAATACCTAAACACAAAGATTCATCGATTTATCTGTGATAATGTCGACGTTCCATATAAATTTTCATCCTATTTCATCCCCTCGCAGGTAGGTAATATTTTCAAAAACCCTTGAACAAATATCTATTTATTTTTCAAAGTGCCCAAATGCCAAGTTTCATAAAGAACCATCGATTTATCTTCTACAATGTCGACCTTCATATAAAGTTTCACCCCCTATTTCACCCCCACACAGGACGAATTTAAAAAAAATGCTCGAAAATATATCTATTTGTCTCTTATCACGTGTCCAAATGCCAAGTTTCATAAAGAACCATTGATTTATCTTCAAAAATGACGATCTTACATGTATAAACTTTCATCCCCTATTTCACCCCCACACAGGAAGAATTTAAAAAAACGCGTGACAATTATTTATCTCTTATCACGTGCCCAAATGCCAAGTTTCATAAAGAAACATCGATTTGTCTTCGATAATGACGACCTCCCATATGAGCTTTCATCCCTATTTCATCCCCTCATACGTCGAATTTTCAAAAAGCTAAAACACACACCGACTTATTTTTTATTAAGTGCCTAAATGCCAAGTTTCATGGTTTTATTTCCGACAGCGACGAACTTCCACCATATAAACTTTACCCCCCATTTCAACCCCTTAAAGCCTCTTTTTCGCAATAAAAGATAGCCTATGGGACCTTTTTATAGCGGCAACACTTCTTTTTGTTATATTTACTAATTTATGTTTCATTGCTGTTATAATAAATTATTTTCTTTCTTTCTTTCCTATGTTCTTTCCATGGTCTATTATATCTATGTACCAAATTTCATCCAAATCGGTACTGCGGTTTTTGCGTGAAAGCGTAACAGACAGACAGACAGACAGACAGACAGACAGACAGACAGAGTTACTTTCGCATTAAATATTAGTATGGATGAGTGAGTCTCACGGTAGTTTCATGTTCAAAATTAGAAATCATCACAGAATATTGTACAAAGGAGATTAATAACCATTAATAGTTTTAAATTTATTCAGTCAGTTCTAGTTGAGAGCCACTAGCTGTTCAATATTAATGCATTCTGACCAGTGAAGCAGGAAGTGCATTGATAGTGGAGCACCGCTGCCAGTGGCCACGTGGCCAGGGCCACCAATGCAGTACATTTCATTTTTTGTCTTTGCAACTATATTATTACTATTATTGAACTACTTCTCTTAGAGCTGATGCGTCGTATATCACTGCACTTGTGTTTTTAGTCTTTTTATTTGTAAGTGTTAAAAGGATAAGTTCAATTAATCATTTATTTAACCGTGTTTCTTTCTTCACTTTTGACCAACATACCATTTACATACATATTGTATCTATTGTGGTGATCAATAAAGAGACATGTATTGTATACATATTTAAAACCCTCAGATATTTCTTTTCTTTACCAATTAAAATATGCTATTAAACAATACCCTAAACCACAGCTGAGAACAAATTTCTTTAAAAAAAAGTTTTGTCAAATGTGTGTCTTTTTATAACTTATTTCGTTTGTACTTTGTCATGAATAAATGATGTTTTTCTTTCTTTTCATTAAAATATTTATTTTACATGAATTAATAAATGCAATATTGATATTTATTTGTGGACAAATATTCAACAACCAGTTGCCAAATATGAACATTCTCTCAGCAATTAAGGCTCCAATAAACTTGTTTGTGTAGTATGGGGAAGCGATTAGGTACTGGTTCGCGGACCGCATGGGCGAGCTCGTGACAGTCTCACGGTGGAACTGATGGGAAGGGGGGGGGAGGCACGCACCGATGATGAACTTGCTGAAGAGGCCGACCACCGCCACGGTGATGGAGCTGGCGCAGCTCCACAGGCGGCCCGGGCTGCGTAGCCGCGGGATGATCCAGCCGATATCGTACCCCATGGTCGCGGCTCGCGGCGCCCCCCACTCACGCTCACTCACTGATACACCAACACCATCCTTAAGGTAATACACTACGACGAAAAACAATTTTGCTAGACCTAGCTCGTCCGTACCGTACGTTCAACGAGAGTAATGAACGAATGACAGACAAAGTGACAGGACACGGACAGGGCGCGCCTGACAGCTCCGAGCTCGGTCGGTGTTGCTGCTTTACTGCCGCAGGCGTTTTTCGTTTGCCTAACTTTGAAAAAAATGTGCAACTTGCGACAAATTAAAGAACAAAGTATGCCAATACAGTGAGAAAAATAAATGGGAATGCTTTTTTGTTTATAAACAAAATTAAATATTTTGTACAAGTGTAAAAAATTAAGCGCCTATATCACAGCCTTCATGATCCCTTTTAATAACCACCACTAAAACAACGAACACACATACACATACGTTCTGATAATTCCTGTCCTTATGGCAAATTGCATAGGTACAGATTTTTGATGATAATTGCATGAGGGCATTAACTATCAGGTTAAAGGCTATCAGGAAAAGTCAGTCAAAAAAAAGCCACCAATTAAGTTTTATTTTTTATTATTTATACAATATAGAACTCTATCTCAATAGCAAAACTCAGCGATCACTGTTACCTAAGTCAGTCTTTTTGCTAAACCTACTAACTAAAATTCTGTAAATAAATAGACCTAAAATAAATATAAAAGTATAAACCATTCACGATCAAAATGAAAATAACGTGAATAATAAAATTCACCTAACCCACATTCGTTATGTAGCAATCAGTTGCCCAATTGTTTTCTCGCGTCCTTTCCCCACAGCACAAATTCGTACAATTCAGTGGGGCAGATGCGGCCGGCGCCCTTGTCGCGCCTGGCGCCCTCGGCGCCCGCGCACGCAGCCGACGCCGGCGCCTGCACCAACACGCGCGTGCTGCGCAGCGCTCGCACCAGCCTCATGCTGGTGCTGGTGCTGGTGCTGGTGCTGGGCCGGTCGCCTGTGACGTGCCGCGTCGCGACGGGCGAGGCTGCTGCCAGCTGCAGCGCGGCCAGGGCGGCCAGGGCGGCCAGGGCGCGCATACTGCAGCGGCGGGCGCGGCGCGACTGTCGGCAAAGCGCCGCCGCCGCCGCTTATATCCGCGCGCGGCACCCGCATTTATTTCTTTTCAAATTTTCCAGGATATGGGCTTTCCAAACATTAATAGAACGATGATTTTAAGATACATTTTACCTGTTCGTTTCGAATCGAGGTTAATTTTTTTAACCGACTTAATACAAAGAGGTTCTCGGTTCGTTCGTTTGCATTTGTTTATGTTAGTTCTCATAGTTCGGTACTAAATTAACCGTTTTGAAAAAATACTTTTTGTTCGCATTTCAATTTGAAGAATACCTAAATGTCTATGTAAGAATACAAAGATAATCAGTATTTTTTGTTGATAAAATATAATTATTATACTGAGTGACAAACGGGCATTATGTGAGACACCATCAGAGCTCGCGTCGCGATGCCGCGTGCCGCGTGCCGCGTGCCGCGTTGGCAACTTTCCTGCGTGATCTTAAATAGGTACTACGAGTATGTTGGTATGTTATTGTATGTTTCTTGATCTTGACCGCGACAGCTAAGCTTCCTCGACGGCCGGGGGCGGGGGCGGGGGCAGGAGGAACGAACGAGTGCCTTATAAGCATCTAAAGTTAGAACAATTAAATTACTGTAGTGACGGTGACGCGATGAAGCTCAAGCATGAATAGAGGTCTTGCTGGTATCGCAATAAGTTCCTTATTAGTTTAGGTGTCTTTAATAAGGGCATCGCTAGGTACTCGCGCTGGCGCATGCGCACGGCAGTAGCGCGCACGCGCATTGCGTCGCCTCGCCACTATCTCCACGCGACATACTTAACTTAATCATGTTTTGCGCTGGCTATTTTATGACTATTTTATTGCTTTGTAGCCTCCGAGTTTGCTGCATAAACTTGATTTGATCGATAATTTCACGATAATTTTCCTCTTAAGAGGCATCTTGCTGAGAAATTTCAACATTATGCTCAGTTTCCACCAGAGCTGTGCGAGGATGTGTTGCGAGCTGGTTGTGATGCGAGGAATATGTTTTTCGTGAACCAATAGGAACGCTTCATTTACCTCGCCTCGCTCCGCTCAGCGGTTTCCACCAGAGATGGCTGTGTGAGGATATGTAAAGGAAACGTTTCTATTGGTTAATGAACCAAAAACCCGCTAAAAACTAAAAGGAAGAAAATAAGTCTAGTGGTCTAGAACTGTTAAGTAGCTAATTTAAAGTTCAACAGTCGGGACCCATTATTAATTGATTGACCCATTAAGAATTTTTGAGCTGGTCACGATTTAAATGGTTCCCGACTGTTGAACTTAAAATTAGCTACTTATGAGTTCTAGACCACTAGACTTATTTTCTTCCTTTTAGTTTTTAAGGCAGTCGGGTATTTAGATTTTTAAAATTTAATGTTTTGTTTTATATATTTTTGATTTATCTGTGAAAATAGTAGATTTAAAGTATTACTTATAACCGTGGGCTAATTATGAGCTTTCATTTGATATCCATATTGTAACAATACAATTTTTTTTCATACCCCCGCCATATTTCTTTTTGCAGACGCCATATTGAAATATTAGTGAACGCAGGAGCGCAATGGCTCTTGTGCCCAAGCACCGGACTGCAGCATTCCGCGGAAGTTTTAAGTTTGCGGCGTCCAAGTGCTGGAATGATATTCCTCCCCCTATCCAAGGAGCGTGTAGTGGGTATACCTTCAAGCGCAAGCTGAAGGATTACTTGTTGACGCTCCAAAACCCTTTCCCTATCCAGCACTTTGACATGCCAACCACATTGATATACCGGCCTGATGTTTTTAAACAATCCGTTTTTTCTTCTTTCTTTTAATTATTGTTCGTTGTAATTTATTTATTTCTTGGTTTGTTATAGTTATTATTATTATTTTTTCTCTTAAGTTTATTTGTGTATGTATAGATAAGTGGTTTATTTATTTATTATATTTGTGTATCGTTCCGTGAGTCACAGACGGTTCTGGCAGAAAATCAGCGCTGCAGGCGTTTAACGCTTCAGCATAATGCTGAGTCAGCGACCGTTTCACTTTCGCGGGGACACACAACATTGTGTATATTGTATTTAATGTTTTCATGTGTTTTTCTGTAATTTTTTATTTTTTTTATTTTTTATTTTATTTGTGTTAATTTTGCTGTATATGTGTGTCTTCTGTGTAAGTGAATAAATGTCTTCTTTCTTTCTTTCTTTCTTTCTATTATATACCCTATGTCACTCCGACGGTTATGAAAAATCCAATGATACGGCATATGTTAAAATCCGTCCAGGAGTTTAGGCTGCAGCGAGGACTAAAGAAATGGACATAGGTACATATAACAACATAAATACATACATACATACAAACACATATATACATACATACGAGTACGCTCGAAAAACATAACTCTCCTCGAGCACTGGGGTAGTAAAAACACATTCCTCGCAACACAATACATCCTCGCCTCGCACATCTTTGGTGGAAACCTGCTTTCGGTGGAATCCCGGTGATACCATGAAAAAAAAAACACAAAATATGTGATAAGATATTAAGTAAGAAAAATAGATGTTGAACATTAAGTAATTTGAATTTGAATCTAATGTAGCCTGAGGAGCATAACGCACTGTGTGCTTAGTTTGTAGCTACTGGGTTTGTGCAGCACTTGGTCCAATTCACATCAATAAGTAGTGAATCTCCTTAACCAAAAGTTTTAATAAAAAAACTTCAGACAAATACGGGTTCCGCTGTATAGTAAGTAGGTATATTCTTCGTCGCAGAATCTAACTGCGGCATCAATTAAAATAAAATAATTCCGCGAAGTGACGCGGCTGCGGGTTGCCCGGTGACGGTGACCGGTGAGGCGGTCAGGCGGTGCACTGCACACTAAAAGCGAGCTTGTCTGTTTGGAGCTACGTTTGCACCAATATGCGAGGATATGTTGCGAGGAATGTGTTTTTCATGAACCAATAGAAACGCTTCGTTTACCTCGCCTCGCTTCGCTCAGCTGTTTCCACCAGACATGTGCTGTGCGCCGAGGCGATAAAATGAGGCAGTGCCGCTCGCCGCGTGCACAGAGCGTACTACCACACTGACATTAAAATGCCCTCCGCTGCAGGTATCGCTGGATAAAGCAGAAATAAACATTCATTAAATTGAAAATATAATAGGTCTGGGGTCAGTTTAGAAGACGTGACGCTACGCGACGCGATGGATGCTTCATTTTTCCTTCATGCACCAGCATCTCGGCTACGATTCACAATAGAGAATACAGCGTAGCCTGCCTGGACCGGCTAGAGCCCGTAATGTCCCAGTGGGTGTAGTGCGGACTGAAAACTTTCACACGCTGCCATTTTATTTTTGTTCACAGGTGTGTGCAGATTTCCTCAAGACGTTTTCCTTCCTCATAAAGTTCTTGGTTCAAATGTTATTATTAGTCACCACATCACAAACAGAGGTGTGAGCCCGGGCTCGAACCCAATGACTCTCTGCTTGAGAGGCCATAATCGTTTATAAAGTACCTGCTCTATTTATACATGGTGTTAAGATAATCATCATCATCACCCGGGAGACGCCGCGTCCACTGCTGAACGAAGGCCTCCGCCTTCGAACGCCACCATGAACGACAACTCGCCACTGGCGTCTCACTATGTCGCCAGTCCACCGAGTGGGAGGCCTGCCAACGCTTCGTCTTCTTGTTCGTGGTCGCCGAGGACGCCGACTCGAGGACTTTTTTGCTCCAAGGGTTATCTGTCCTTCGACTTTCGTTCAAAAAAAATCAAAAAATCAAAATCATTTATTCAGTAAATAGGCCGCAATGGGCACTTTTACACGTCATTTTTTAAAACTACCAGCGCTTTCGGAAAGACTATCATTTTCTTCGTTCTTCGACGGATTTCCGTATTCTGGATTCTATCGCACAAAGAAACTCCAGCCATAGCTCTCTCCCAAAGAAGACATGTAAGTACGATAATTTAACCCACATTGGCTACAGATTACTTACCATGCGATATAGTTGTGTGAATCTCATGCGTCACGTTTTAAACCCGCACCTTACGAAATGCGAATCGATCAACGGCGCGTCAGGGAATTGAAAAGAATATCACCGATGCAATGGTTATTGACGATATGGGTTTCTCCAGCGGGTACGCCACCACAGTTTTCCTCGTAGCGACGAGTCATCGCTGTAATTGCGACGTATCTAACTGCGTTTAGATAATCCTGCCGCACTACTTTGAGCTTGCTTTAAGTGCACGGTTAGTTTACAATTACAGGTGTGGAAGTTTTAAATTAATGATTGTGAAAGATCCATTAAGTATCATTGCGGGGGATATATAGGCCGGGTTGCTCCTGCTCGTGCTCACGTCTTATCTCCCGAACCACGCAGGAGAGCCTTAGTTGTAGTTGTTAGTTGTTGTTGTTAGGAGTGCCTTATTTGGTTCTAGCTTTTACCTGTGGCTTCATTTGCGTGACCTAGACTTGGCAGACAAATGGAACTTGCGATTTTCCAAAAACAACAACAAACATCTAAAAATATTTCTAAGTAAGTGTCTCCTTTTCCGTTGCATGAAGATCACCCGCGCAAAATTCCATATTGTTTCATTCCAGGTTAGGATTTTGAGAGTTTACATATTAAGTAGGTACGTAGCGTGCGCACCAGCGCTCTATTGCTTACAACGACCTCCGGACTCCAGCCCTGCCGGCTGCCGTGTGGAAGGAAAGGGGGAAACGCCACACGATTTTCACGATTTGACATGGGAAGTCGGGATAAAAACTAGCTAATTGTATTAGACATTCCAGTGGGACAGCTGTATGTATTCTGAATTTAATCCAAATCCTTTCAGCCGTTTAGCGTGAACCTCGAGTAACAAACACGCACGACACACACACACACACACACACACACACACACACACACACACACACACACACACACAAACTTACGCATTCGTAATCAATACGTACGTATAGGTAGTGCCACCAGACCTGAGGTCAGGCACTCAAGGGTCTGTCGTGTAACGACCGACAGCAGGATTTTGACATTAACTCATTCATTTCATTCATTCTCCTTTCTACCCGACAGCGGAGAAGGAGGGTTATGTATTTGACGCGTGTGTATGTATGTATGTCTATTCCTATGTCCTCTCGTAACTACTCAACGGCAGAACCGATTTTGATAAATGATACTTATGATACGTCATTGGGTTCCTCTTGATGACGCGAGTGACACTGGGTAAAGAAATTCCTGAAAAATCAAAATGGCGGATTTTTGGCGTCAAATTGTGTTTAAAAATTATTATTTTTATTCAAACCTATCGAGTGGGGTATGAAATGAAAGCTAATAATTAGCCAATTCTAAATATATATGAGTTATAATAGTTTTGATCTACCATTTCCACAGAACTATTAAAAAGTGTGAAATAAAACAATAAATTTAAAAAATCAAAAACTCGACTGCCAAAACTAAAAGGAAGAAAATATGTCTAGTGGTCTCTTAAAGTTCAACAGTTGGGACCCATTTAAATCGTGACGCTCAAAAACTCTTAGTAATGGCCCCGACTGTTGAACTTTAAATTAGCTACTTAACAGAGGTCTAGACCACTAGACTTATTTTCTTCCTTTTAGTTTTAGCAGCCGGGTTTTTGATTTTTAAAAATTATTGTTTTTTGCAATCAGTTCTTGTGCTCTGTGTGTGTAATCATTCACTTCAACTCTCGTGGCACAACCTAGATATATTACGTATTTGTAGAACGTAAAGTAGATAAGTGGAGCTCCGGGCGGCGGGCGGCGGGCGGCGGGCGTCGCGTGGCGACCTCTGGCTGTGGCACTGACCCGCAGACATCTGATAGATCACATCACACGTTGCAAGTACGCACTACATATGTGGTATTATACGCTGCCCGCAGTTTTAGCGCGTCGTCCCTCTTCAAACTATGGCTACAGATAGAGAAAGAGATGGTGCGCTAAAACCGCGCGGTTAGCCGCATATAGTGCGTATGTAGTCTTAAATACCTAGTAGTAGTAATGTGTAGGTACAGGTACCTAGATCACGCGCAGCCGCCGGCGGGGAAACCCCCGCAGCCGCAACAATCTGCTGCATCACGTGCGCGGTTCATCCAAATAGGGACGACGCAAACGATCACAGCGCTTTAAATAGTTACGTGGTCAAAAGTGGTGACTCATTTATAGGTACTTATAGACTTATAGCTGAGCCATCTACTCATCTAATACTTTTTAAAGAACAGTCCTTGAATATAGGTCCCGTCCCGTAAGTAAAAACGAGAAACTAAGGCTCCGTTCCCACCAGGGATGTGCGAGGATGCGTTGCGAGGAATGAGTTTGTCATGAACCCAGAGAATCCTAACTCGCCGCTCGCCAGTAGCGAGGCGAGGGAGATAATTGATTGTAAATTAAGCGATATACCTATTATTGGTAGCCCGGTAGGCGACAGAGGCGAGGGAGACTGACCAGCAAGCCATATCTACCAAATATAAAACAAAATACCTTAGTAAGCCTCACCGTTTTCGAAAAAAATCGATTTTTTGATTTTATGAAAATTAATACTCACACTAAGATTTAGCGTTCTGATATTCGGAATTAATTTTCTTTTGCATTTATTTTTATTGCAAAATAATCTTGAACAGATCTATGTGTTATCGGAGTAGATGCAAAAACCATAAAAAAACCGGCCAGGTGCGGTGCGAGTCAGGCTCGCGCACGAAAGGAAGGTCCATACATCTATTCAACATTCATTAGACATTAGCAAAAAACGGCAACAAAATCGCGGTTATTTAATGAAAGCCCCCTTAAATATTTATTTTATTCTGTTTTTAGTTTTTGTTGTTATAGCGGCCACATACATAATTTGTGAAAAATTCAACTGTGTAACTATCACGGTTCATGAGACACAGCCTGGTGACAGACGGACAGACGGACGGACAGCGAAGTCTTAGTAGTAGGTAATAGGGTTTCTGCTTTTACCCTAACCCTTTGAAAATGACAAAAACATTGATAATTCAGTTCCCTTTCAATGAAAACCCTTCAAATTTTGTGTGATGGACTGATGAGGCACAGTCTCAATTTTATCAAATTTTGAATAAGTGGCACAGTGTTTCTTTATTATATATAAAAAAAAAAACAATTTTACAGGACCCGGGTAAGCGAAATTTTTGTATTAAATAAAAGAAAACTGTTATTATTAGACGACTCGGAGTTTTACTGTGACGATATCACAAAGTTAAATACTACAGGCACCGATTCCTTCAATAAAATCGACATGCAATAAAATGGTGGCTAATTTCACACGGTGCAACGTGTAGTAGGTACGCTGAAGAAAACTGTTTTAACAAAGTTCACTGACATTTATTAAAAAGTAGGATATATTAGCTGCGGGTATTTTATTGGCGAGCCCTAATGTTGACAACATTAACAGTGCAGGAAGGCAGTCCTGTCACCACTCGACCAGCCCGCCGCCGCGCGGGCTGCGGTAGGGCTCCACGCGGGGCAGGCGCTGCTCCTCGGAGGCGTCCTCTTCCTGGCCGATTCTTGCCACCCGCTTGGACAGAGGAAGGCGCGCCAGCAGGCTCTCGCCGACGCCCGGCCCCGCCTGGTGCTTCGACTTGGGGCGGCGCTGGAAGCCGGGGTGCATATACGTGAAGTAGGACAGGCGCGGGTAGTATAGCTGCGACAGCAAGCCCAGCTCCAGCTGCGCGTGCGCCGGCAGCGCGAGCAGCAGCGCGAGCAGCAGCGCGAGCGGCGGCGCGGCGCGGGGCATCGCGGGCATGGCTCGCGGCTGCTGATGTCTCCTACACTACGCTGTAATCGACCGAGAAATTACACCAAGTACCTATTTATTAGAATCTAATCATTTCCAAATGGTGTTATTTATTAAAGCGACATGCGCTTTTAATTTATTTTACTTATAGGTATTTGTATGTCGCAGTCGAATGGCACAATCCGACGTGTTGTGTGAGACTATCGTTAGAAAAACAAAGCTGTTTTGTTTAACCACAGGGGCCGTGGTGATCATTCGATGGTGTCTGTGAAGTTCCCAATCAGCATGGGGCCCGCGCGAGAACTACGGCCCGAGCCCTCTCATTCTTATGGGAGGCCTGTGCCCAGCAGCGGGACGTATGACGTGGACTGGGATTCTTTTGCCCTCTCGGGTTATCTAGATTTCTTGACACTTGTTCCGCGGGGGTGTCCGCATGCAACTGAGAACTGTTCAGTCAGTTCAGGTCTGTGGAGATACTTTCCCGTGGTTACGGAATGTCGACGACTCGACGCTGCCGCCGTCGCCGGGGCGAGGGGGCGCTAGGGGGCGCTGGCCCTGCCCACCACTCTGTCCGCGACATCCACTTAGGGCTTGCACTTGAGGGCTTACTCCGAAATTCGAAAATCGAAGTCGAGTGAACATCCCTGGACAACCTTAGCATCACTGACGTTACATTAAAAGTTAGACATTCCGGCGAGGATCAAGTTGTTACATCACTAACGCCGCACCACTGGTATATAGCTTGGCCCTGACTTTCTGTCCTATCTACTCTGTCTTTAATACGCGGGCTAATTACAGATACCTATAATACGTCTTCAGACGACCGGATGGCCAAGTGGTTAGAGAACCTGACTACGAAGCTTGAGGTCCCGGGTTCGATTCCCGGCCAGGGAAGATAATTTGTGTGAATAACACGAATGTTTGTTCTCGGATCTTGGATGTTTAATATGTATTTAAGTATGTATTTATCTATATAAGTATGTTTATCTTGCCTAGTATCCATAGTACAAGCTTTGCTCAGTTTGTGACTAGGTCAATTGGTGTCAAGAAGGTGTCAAGTGCCCCATGATATTTATTTATTTATTTACTGTTATGTTTTAAGTTATGGCTGAAATTGCCTGCTTCAGGCACATACTAGGTACTTAATTTAATACTAGAATCAAGTTATTGCAATATAATATTAACTTGATTACGAGTAGGTAAGCATTATGATTTTACCATGATTTTACTATGATATCCATTTATAAGATTTCCTACGTGAGTTTTGTTTGTAGGATCGGCAAAAAATACAAATACTTAGGTGAAAGGGAAGAAAAGAGAAAGAGATATAAGAAAACAAAGATGACTTAGTATTAGTACTGTCCTGGGTAGAAATATAATTAGACAAAAGTCAGTTAAGTACTCAGATTATTAAAAAAATATTTTGTCACGCGGCGTAGGCCTACCACTCCAAATACATAGTCGTACGAGTATGTTTAGTACTTACCTAAGTAATGCAATAAATAAGTAGGTAATTAATGAATTGGACTAGTGTCGCTGTACATTTTACCAGTAGTTTTAAAACCGGCCAAGAGCGTGTCGGACACGCCCAAATAAATAGGGTTCCGTAGCCATTACGAAAAAATTAAGTAATATTTTTCTAAGGATTTCGTATTTTATAAGTACGGAATCTTCCAAGTTCACGTATATTTTATACCTTAGGCTGCTATTTACTCTTAAACTACTAATAATACTCAAGCAAACTTAGCCGTTATAGTTTTCTTTGAAAGTTTGATATACTTAATACCATCCTGAATTTCTTCAAAATTTTCCACCCACCGGTTTAGATTTTTAACGAAAATTTTCACTTTAAAGTTGAATATTTCGCAAACATATCAAGGAATCGAAAAATCGTCTTAGCAAACCCCTAATGGTTTTAAAAGACCACGTCTACGGGACTACGTCTACGGGAGGTACCCTAAAAAAATGTTTTTTTTTTTTTTTGTACCATTTTATTGGCATAGATCACATATATATCCGTGCAAAATTACAGCTTTCTAGCATTGATAGTCCCTGAGCACAGCCGCGGACGGACGGACAGACATGGCGAAACTATAAGGGTTCCATTTTTACCATTTTGGCTCCGGAACCCTAAAAACCACTTGTTACCACGTCTAAAACAAAATAAATTACGCTGTTTCATTTCATTACAAATTGTATCTCAAATCGCAATGCGTCCGTGCGTGCTGCGGCGGGACCCGCCTCCGCCCTCCGCCCTCCGCCCTCGCGCGCCCTGGCCTGTGGCCTCAGGACACGAATCATTTACCTGCAGGCGAAATCGCGGGCAAAAGCTATAGGCTGTAAATACACTTTAAATATTTAATTTTTCCTTTAAGCGATTTCATGGCCTGTTTGCTCAGCACTTGTGTATTAGAGATGCTTAGTCAACTAAAAACTAAATAAGTATCAGATACGACTATATAATTCGACGGTCGGTAAGAAGTGTCCGGTATTTTTTGTACGCTCCGCTGAGGCGGATATTGATGCAGGTGTAGGTGCAAAGTTCTTCCCGTTGACCTGAACCACTCAATTCAGCATGAAGCAGGTCTCACCGCACCAATTTACCGTAAGGGTTAGATCACACCGAAATGTAAAGCGGGACGACGCTACTTTTTTCATTGAGATTATACGTTAAATGTGTACCTGCTCGTTGTAGCATTCTCTCAATTAATTTTTTATCTAAAACAACCTTTTGGTTTGTTAGAATAGAACAACTGCTAAGCACTTGCGGGAATTTGAGTACCTAGATAGGTACTAGTGTTAACTGAAAGGAACCCTCGACGCGCGAGTCCATCCCGCACTTGGCGTTTTTTATCATACATTTGCCCTTGCTCATTAGAATTGATACACCTATAAAAGGAGAGAATATCACTGTGGTTACGCACATCTCCAGTGGACGCGGTTTGCTGTATCCATTACAAACACAGTTCAAACAGGTAAGTACTTCATTATTTATTAATCCAAGCCCTGCATGCGCTCCTAAACCATTCACCCGTTTGATCAAACTTTGGTGGTTGCGGAACTCAAGCCGGGAAGAGCCAAGTAGTCGTCTGTGCTAAAAATACTCAACGGCAGAATCGAATTTGGAATGGAATTATTGGATTAGAATATTAGTTCTTTGCTGCAAGCGGCCGTGGGGCCGGCTCCAGGAGAATACTTTTCTAATTAGATTCGACTGAGATTTTTTTATATTTTCAGATAAATCGTCGGAGCAAAAATGACAAAATTGTTTTCAATTATTCTGATAGCGATTGCATGCGTCTCTTCGGTTTTCATCAACACAGCAGCGGCGTGTGTTCCACAAGGACAGCCGGTAAGGGCCACACACTTAAATAATAATAATAATAATAATTTATTTTATTTAAAAAGATAACATAGATCTCATTTTTGTTAGTAGCAATCTTAAAAATAATGTTAGTATTTAAAACTAAAAACTAAGTTGGATTTTACCCTTAAAATATTTCGTTTAGAACAGACAACAAACATGATCAGCTATCATCTTTAAGATGCTGTTTGGGCTGCTCCTTACTCTACTCAGCAGTGACGCTGCTTTTTTGCGCAAAATTGCTGCAAACCCGTCTGTGCGTGACTCAGCGAACATGGTTGATGCGCTGCACCATCTAGGCAGACCAATCAGCATCCTAAAGGCGTTATTGTACTGAATCCTAATAGCATTGTACGACTTTTGGGTATATCGGACCCACAGGCTGCTGGTGTAAAAGGAAAGAACAGTACGCCTTAAACAGTGTAATCTTGACCGCGTTTGAACACCTAGCGAACCTGCGGGCCAGCATATTTGCCCTCACACACAATGCTCTTCGCTCTCTTTCCATATCAGCATCGTCCTTCAGATCGTCAGTAACAATGTGCCCGAGATACTTGAAGCGAGTGACTCTCGTCAGGGCGATGCGTTCAGTTGGACAGGCGGTACAGCTGTGGGACACTTGTTCCCAGCCTTAAAAATCATAATTCACTCTTTTTCCCGTTATAAAGCAAACCGTGTGAAGAGGCGTAGGATTCACACACAGCTACAAGTTTACGGAGCGCGGCAATGGAGGGAGCAGCAGCACCATGTCGTCCGCGTAACTAATGTTGTTTAGGCATACGCCATCAACATGGCAGCCGACATGTGTGCCGCCGAGCTGCTCAAGGAGTGCGTCCACATACAGACAAAATAGCAGAGGCGAGCTCAGACCACCTTGACGCACCCCACACTCCATCCTGTACGGTTCCGTGGCCTCCCCGCCCACCTCACACGGTTCTCCTGGTTTAAATACCAGTACCTGAGAAGATGGATTAACTCTGGCGGTAGCCCAGATCCCTGCAATTTCGTCCACAAAACATCATACGATACGAGGTCAAGGCTTTCGTCAAGTCCAAAAAACAGGCATAAATAGGTTTTTTTCTGTCTGTGTAGTATTTGACAGTGTGCTTTAGGCCGAGAATGGCGGCCTCTGTTGACAACCCAGGTCGAAAGCCAAACTGAGCGTCATGTAGTTTAATGCGTGCATTGAGGTAGGAGTTAAGCACACTGTCAAACACCTTCGCTACAATAGTTGCTAATGATATAGGCCTGTAATTTGTCCCATCCGAAGCGTCACCCGTTCGATTTTTAATAATAGGAACTACGAGGGTCTCCATCAACTCAGGTGGCAAATAAGAGTGACTTAGGCACAAGTTGAAAATTAAAGCCAGTACACGAGGAAGGTGGATGCCAGCATGCCGGAGATGCTCAACGCTCAAGCCATCATGTCCAGGTGACCTGCCCCCCCTCATTCTCTTGATTGCTACTCGAATATCTTTAGCACAGACACAAACTGATACGTCTCCCGTCAGTGTACCAGCTTCGATACCCCGACACGTCGGACCCAATGGCGAGTTAATTTTAAACTTATCTCTAAATAAGTTGGCAATTTTCTTTGGGATTTGAAACTCCATTTACACTCACAGGCACGCCATTCCTGGGGTTCAGTTTATTTGTAGCCTTCCAGAAGGCCTTAAAGTCTCCACCAGAGTGATGGGATGCCAGCAAGTCCATCTTAATTTGATCTTGATGGTTCTGACACCACCTCAACCTCCCCTTGAAAACCCTACGAGCCTTCATCATGTCATCATAAACCCATCCTGATCCCGGTTTCCCATGCCATTCCCAAATTCCAAACGCAAGTTTAGCGTGTCTGTGAGCCTCACTAACATGCTTGTTCCACCCTGCCAAGCCGTTTTTGCGTTTACTAATACTCATTTTATGAGTTTCAGTAGCAGCATGGCATAGAACCCCGATTACATCCGTATACAGTTTGTCAATCAGGCGCTTATGGCATAAACTATCGCAATAACTACCGCAGCAATCCTGAAACTCAGTTGGCAAATCTATATCCTTTAACTTTAAATCACAAATTTTGGAAAATTCCGTTATTTGATGAGCACTTCTTTGCCCCCATTTAACTTTATTATTATACTCTAAGCACGTTACACTTGTCTTTTTATTTACTACATTTAAATTACACTTTACTATAAGTGGAAAGTGATCAGACCAAAAAACATCGTATTTAATATGAATGTTTGTAACACACGGCAATGCAGCCTTAGTTGTAATACAATGGTCGAGCCATCGACGGCATCCGTGTGCCTCGCTTATAAATGTGAATGCTCCCGACGACTTCAAAATATCTAAATCGGCACATACCCAGTCCTGGTCCCGTGCAAATTCGACGAGCTCATTGTAGAACCGCTCTCCCGGGTGCGCGTTAAAGTCGCCGAGAATAAACACAGACTCGGTATCACTCTCATCTATGATCGCACAAATGGCACTTAAGCAATCAATAAATGCCAGAATGTTTTCACTCATGTCAGTAGGCATATAGACACTTATCACAACAACGGGCGAACCGTTTGTTAACGCACGAATTGCACATACGCGAGGATTAGCACACGGAATGACTGTCACGCACTGGAAGAGAGATTTGCGCCACAGTAGCGCCACGCCTCCGTGCGGCCTCCCGCGCAGAATGCCCGCTGCCGTGTCGACTGCGGACGTGCCGGTGCTCCCGAACTCTTCGTGTACAGTGTCCAGGAACGACAAGTCATGTGGCATTAACCAAGTCTCCTGAAGCGCAATAACATCCCCATCACTGCATAGTTGTTTAACTCCGTCTATACATCTCCTAATATTCTTACAATTGTATGATATAAGGGTCGTATTAGTCATTGCTTATTTAAATTTCTTCGCTCATCTTGCTTCATGTATGGCATAAAACGTCTACACGTTATTCCGTCTGGCCATAACTTTTCATTTAGATAAACATCTAACTTATTTTTCTGTACCATAGCTTTAAAAGACTGATAAGTTTTTTCGCTTTTCATTTTTATTTTATAACACAATCTTTTCGTTTGTCTTAGCCAGTATGTAGTCAGCGATATCTTTGTCCGACGTTTCTTTATGCACATTCGAAATGAATAAGGCAGTTCTCTGATCCGCCGCTTTGAATTTGTCATTCGGTAAAATTGTTGCTTTTCCTCGCACAGGTTCCAATCTATTTCTATATTTTTTTCTTTGCACTTTAATCCATTCTAAATCACAGTGCTTATTATTTTTCCACTCACCTGCTTGTAATACAATCTCCGCTACAGATTTGTTGCCTTTGCCTCCACTGTTTACATCGTTGCTTATTTGAGTAGAATTCATTTGCAGTTGTTGCACACCGCTATTCATTGTTTGTATCGGAATCCTGCTCGATCGCTTTGGTGAGTCATCGCTATCACTCTCATCAGTAGTAGTTGCGTCTTCCAAAGTAACCGTCGGCGCTGGGAGTGGCTCCTCAGGCGCGAGCGAGACAGCGCTCTCCACATTCGCGCCCGAGTGTGACGGCAACGGAGAGCGCGCACACACTTTGTTTTCGGGCGGTATGTTTGCGTCGGTAGTTGCAGAAAAATGTAGAAAACCGAACGGACCGCTATCTAACAGATAATTGCCTCTTTTCCTTGTATTTACGTTTCCGTCATCGACATTTAATAGTGATGCATACTTTAACTTGTGAACCTCTGAACGTAAGTCGTTAATCTGGTCCATCGTCGCGTAAGATTCCCTCACATTCGCTACGGCAGACTTCAAAGAAACGATGTCCTTTAATAAAGACGTGACATCTACGTGGTCAAAGTTACGGGGGGTAATTTTTGCAACTCCTTTGCTACAAATATCGGCGTACCATCCGGGTCTGTCTCCTTGAACGTGCAAATAATGTCTGCAACATCCCTCTGCTCTTTATCCTTACGGCGCGAGCATTTCGCTTCGATGTCGAGATCGACTTGTACAGTAGCACTTTCGCAGCATCAATATCAGTAGTCGAAAATGCACTTACACACACTCGAATCAACCCCTCTTCGTCCATCACGTCCAATTTATTCTGTATAAAACATAAAACTTCATTTATGACTATATTGCACTGAGCGCACTTAAGTATTCCGCTGACATTATTTCTACACCCGTTCGCTTACGCGTTCGCGTTAAATGAAACGTTACACACATATACATTATTAAATTTAAAACCGAACTGGAAATGTATGTTAAGAACCACTAAGTTTTATGGCGGCAGTGAAATTGGGTATGATTTTATTGATCACCTAAACAAACACAAGGAGCAAATGGTGTATTTATGCGAGGCGTACATTGAATCCAGAATGTAGCGAAGGATTCTGCTCGCTACGCTCAGGATTTCTAAAGTAGAATCCTGAGCGTAGTGAGGGATTCAAGTGTTAACGCCCAAGATGAAATAATTTTGCTCCCGAGTAGCTCATACAACTTTTCACACCAAGCATTAAGAAACTTGAATTAAAATATTCAAAATATTATTAAAGAACAATCAGCATAGAAAATGGCGTGGCTTTACAATAATCAACTTCAAAAAATTGCATTTGCAATAAAACACTTAGAAAGCCTTGAACAGAAAAGCTGCACTTTGCTCCCTCTCGTCAGGGAGGAAAGTTACTTTTCTGAAGGAGAGGTGTGAAATAGTTATTTGTGTCACAAGGAGCAAAATGGGTGTATTTACGGCGAGGCGTACATTGCATCCAGAATGTTGCAAAGGATTCTCGCAATAGATCCTGAGCGTAGCGAGGGATTCTAAAGTAGAATCCTGAGCGTAGTGAGGGATTCAAGTGTTAACGCCCAAGATGAAAATAATTTTGCTCCGAGTGGCTCATACAACTTTTCACAAACAAGCATTAAGAAACTTGAATTAAAATATTCAAAATATTATTAAAGAACAATCAGCATAGAAAATGGCGTGGCTTTACAATAATCAACTTCAAAAAATGGTATTTGCAATAAAACACTTAGAAAAGCCTTGAACAGAAAAGTTGCACTTTGCTCCCTCTCGCCAGGGAAGAAAAGTTACTTTTCTGAAGGAGAGGTGTGAAAATAATATTTGTTCCTAAAATAGTAGATCTGTCAACTAAATTGAATCACCAAATAATAGAAAAACGTTTAAGTACCTAAATATTACTTAAAAAATACTCGGAAATAATATTGATCATCAAATAATTATATTGGGTTCCAAATAATAGATGTGTCACTAAAACTGAATCACCAAACAATATAGAAATGGCCACCTAAGAATTTAATTATAATCAATGAAAATAATATTGATCATCAAATAATTGAACTGAAATTTGACGATAATGATATACAATTAATTAAATAATAATAATAATATCTTCTCACAAATTACACCAATTGACCCAGCCCCAAACTAAGAAAGTTTGTTCTATGGGTGCTAAACAACGGGTAGACATAAATACATACATATATACTTAAATACATACAAACATCCAAGACTAAAGTACCTACTAGAAACATTTATATTCATCATAAAAGTATTAGCAAAAAATGTTGGATTCTGGGGTCGCAGTTCTACCTAACACTCCTCCTCGCTTCGCTCGTCGTCGTACCTAATCAGACCTGCCTTAGTAGAATAGGTACAAGCATCGAATTAAGGAACTGATCTATTTATTAGGTGACAGATCTATTATTTTAGTGATCGAATTTTGATGATCAAACTATAATTTAGGATAAAGGTTTACATTTATCTGATGACTCATACTTAGAGACAGATTTGATTAATTTGATGACCAATATATTTCTTAGGGATAGATATAATAATGAGGACCGCAGTTTAGTGACAAAATATCTAAATTTAAGTGTCAGCAAATGTAGTTCCCTTTAAAAATGTATTTTTTTATTTTTATTCGACTGGATGGCAAACGAGCAAGTGGGTCTCCTGATGGTAAGAGATCACCACCGCCCATAAACATCTGCAACACCATGTCTCGAACAGTGTACTTTTTTTTTAATATTTCGAGTTAAAGCACAATGAAACCGAAACACAGGGTGTGTAATGATCAGTATAAAAATAGTTCATATATTTTCAGTTGTTTATTGAATAAGTAAATAAACGCGCATTTTATACATATAATTAAACGTTTGTCTAATATTAAAATATCATTTTTACTTTGTATAATTATCATTTTGTTTTCCTGCTTCACCTCAAGAATGGAATCTTCT
>NC_133485.1:19659011-19662554 GCF_025370935.1 Choristoneura fumiferana
TTTCTGGATAATATCAACTTGTCCTGTCTCGGGTCTTTGTCTCTCTTGGGTCGGACCCTCATCTTTGAGGACCGTGTCAGTATCAGGGTTAATAATAATAATAAATATCACGGGACAATTCACATCATTGACCTAGTCCCAAAGTAAGCTTAGCAAAGCTTGTGTTATGGTACTAAGCACGCATAAATACATATATTATATAGATAGATACATACTTAAATACATAGTAGCACCAAGACCCGAGAGCAAACATTCGTATTTTTCATACAAATATCTGCCCCGACACGGGAACCGAACCCGGGACTCAAGCTTCGTAGTCAGGTTCTCTAACCACTAGGCCATCTGGTCGTTGGGGTTGCATCTGGGCGGAGAATCTGCCTCACGGTTCTGTATAGCGTGTCTCGACCGTGTACAAATTGGAGATGACTACTTTCACTTGATCAGTCCAACTCGTTGATGAAAGACGCGCGATCTTCTACCTGCAGTGTTCCCAACTACAATCAGTTTTTTCCAAATTTCATCGCCTCTACGCACTGTGTCCGAAATATGAAAGAATGTGTTGCTGACATTATGGTGGACAAAATGAGGTGTTCGGATTTCAATCTAGGTAGGTATATTCAAACCAAATATTACCTAAGTCAGTTCAGTGGTTTAAACATGAACGAGGGACAGACACAGACAGATAGTTACTTATCTGGGGGCATGGTAGTGCCCCTGCAAAGTCGAGCGCTAGATAAACTGCCGAACCATCTGTTCTTGAAGCATTTCGGCGTGTTTTCACATCTGTCTTGCAGCCAGTGGGATATAGCGGAATGCTTAAATTCTCCTCATATGATAATAAATAATGGTACTTAGAATAACCATTACTTCCAAGATGGCGATCTTGAAATATCCATGGATTCATAGTTGCCAATGCCATTATAATGTGTATTATAATTAACTTCTCTAAATTGTATGTAGTTAGCATATTTGGCTTGACTGTTAGTGCCACTTATGAGATTAAAAAATGAATAAATAAATAAAAAATATTTTGGACGCTACCGAGTCTACTGCCCACCTGTTTTCGCTGCGGTTCGCGAACTGACGGCTCGTCACAACTCTGCTATTTAGGACCCACTTTTAATATCCGCATTTGCCATAGATTAGAGTGCGTGTAACATTTCAGCACACTGTGTCAGGCGAACTCTTCACTTTTCAGGGTTCCGTACCAGATTAGTGACAAATGGAATCCTGTTAATGTCGCTACACTGTCTACTTGTCCATCACAGGGCTGGAAAGCATAATCATCATGTCAGCCGAAAGACGTCCACTGCTGGCCTCCCTATAGATCTTGTATACCCACTTGAGATTGCAGCAAGCAATTTTCTGTTTCAAGTAAGTACAATTTAACGCTGCTAAATAGCATTATTTCTCACTGAGAACTGCAAAGAGCCCGAGAGCCCTGTACTTACATAATCTTTACTTATTGAAAAATGTAGAACATTCTTTTAAACTACTTAAATATCTACGAGTACATCAGTACTAACTCTTGAAGCTAAATTTAATGCCAAATGAAATATTTGAAATTACCTAGTATTTTATGTATGTAAACTCTTTATTGTACAAAATAGGTAAACAAACACAAATTAATGTACGCTCTAAGTCGGGTGTTATTTTAATAAACACTCATCACATGAAATTGTACTTAGTTATGAAATTGATTATTTTACACTGTTTTCTGCAACTTAAACACACACACACACACACACACACACACACACAGCACACACACACACACAGACACAGCACACACACACAAATGGGGTAGGCAGAACACGAACTTACCACTTCGGAGCCAATTTTAGGTTTAAGTTTGACAAAAAAGGTTGTCACTATTGTACCTTGTATTGTCAAGGTTGCTAGCCTGTCGCCTACGGAATAGCCTAACCTATATTCTTTGTCGCCTCTTACGACATCCACGGAAGAAATGGAGAGGTGTAATTCTAACCCCACACCGATCGGGGTTATATTTTAGGTAGGTAAATATGTGGTACCTAGCATTCCTCCATTGCAATTCGCATAAGTACCATCAGCCAAATATGTGGTCTATCACCCTAAAGTTGATAATCGTTTGCATGTCATAAAACAATAATGCCAATAAACGTGTCTGTCAACTTGAAAGTTCGACTTTAGCGACATATTCATTTGATAGGAACTTGTTTAAAAATTGATAGACCACTTATTTGGCTGATGGTACCTATCTGTGAATTGCAATGGAACAATGCTACCTATATTCTGACTGTCATCATCGTCGTCATCATTATCTCGGTCTTTATACGCCCCACTGGAGGGCATAGGCCTCATAGGATAAGTTAAGTATAGTTAAGGTTCCCACGCGTGCCCAATGCGGATTGGAAACGTCACATGCACAACTGAATTTTTTCGCAGGTGTGTCCAGTTGCTTGCGATGTTTTCCTTTCCCGTAAAGCTAATGGTTTTCAAATGTGATTATGCACATGAATTTCGAAGAACTCAGATGAGCGAGACAAGGTTCGAACCCAAGGCCCTCTGCTTAATAGGCGACAGGCTAACCTACTATGCCACCACAGCACTATTACGAATGTAGAAACATCTCATTTTACTAACAAAAATCTGGGCCTTTGATCTATATAGTTTCACGTCTCGTTATATCCAGACAGAAAGTCTTAACTAACTAAAAGCACACTTATTTTCGAGAGTCATAACGAGAGTCTCTTAAAATATATCAAACAAAAAAGACAGCTATAAAATTGTACTAAATTTATGTATCTATTGAACTGAAAACTGGATAATTCCACTTATATTTATGCTTTCCGTTGCACAAAAGTCATATAAAACTATGAAAATGGCAGTTTAGAGGATGACATAAAATTTTATTTCGGTTGCCTATAAAATGCAGCATCCTAACGCAATATGAAATGGCTAATTATATTCTGCAGTCTAGCACAATTTCTTATTGCATTTTGTTAAAATTCAGAATAATGCCGTGGCCGAAAGATAACGACATAACATAAACCCAGCATAAAGATCCCTTTTAGGGATAAGTTCGCCTTTGTACTCGATCTTTTGTTTTGTTGTTCTCATTTTGTATTATTTTTGTGTTTTATGTACAATAAAGTATTTACATTCATACATACATAAACAACAAAGTTACGTACGACACTATTTATTTATTATTTGACACTTTTTTAAGGAAGTTCAACATTTTTACCATGCTTGCCGGTACCACCACATATGCATGACAGTCACGTCTGTGTGGCACATAATTATAGATCATTAGCATTTTGTAGCTATATTAGTAAAACACAGAAAAAGACGGAAAATTAAGAAAAAAGCAACAGTATTTTACGATTTGCGCTTAAAAAGGTTTAATGTAATTGTTGACCTGTTGCCTGAAAGTCAAGATAAATCTTACACAAATTTGACGCTAATCGATTATCATCATCATCATCATCAGCCGGAAGACATCCACTGCTGGACAAAGGCTTCCCCCCCTTAAAACGCCACAATGAACGACAGCTCGGC
>NC_133486.1:0-8528 GCF_025370935.1 Choristoneura fumiferana
AATGACTGTATCTTTTGATTACGTTGACTTAGATGTTTATTATTTATTGTTCCAAGACGTAGCTCACTTGAGTATATGATATTAATTTCAACTTGATACCTCCACGCGTTTAAAAAAGGGTCTTGCCAGACGGACGCAGACAACAAATAGATTTCAATTAAGATTTCATTTTTACCGGCTAAAATACGAACCCTAAAGATGGAGTCGCCAGCCAAATCAGCCTTCCGCGCGAGCGCCACGGAAATCAGACGCTACACGGTCAAAATATACAAAAAAAAAGTGTAAAATTAAAAAAAAAAAACTAAAATAGTAAAAAAGTAAATAAATGTAATGACCTAGTGTCTTCGGCCACTTGGCCGTTAAGGCGACTCAACTCTTTTTTTTTTCCAACCCTGCGGTAACAGTCAAAGTGACATCGTTAAGCCGAAAATGTGTTTAAGCTGATAACGGGTGAATCTGCCCTAAAAATGTTAGGACGGAGTAATTAGTACAGTAATTAAAGTAATTAACCGACACGAATATGTATTTCATGACTGCAGTCCCTGATAAGACCACGAGCAGAGACATAGCTCATTTTAATGTACTACATTAAGGAAACTGTTTATTGTTTGAAGAAATGTACGCAGAATTAAAGCAAATGCCGTTGAGGTGATTTTATATGCAGCAAGGATGACAAATGGGCATGTAAAAATCTAAATATTCAGATGCTGTCATTTAACCCTGGGCATTTATTTTTCATCTTTCTCTAATTCGTCTTCACTACAAAAGGTTACCTACTAAATTTGTTGAAACAGACACATTTTTGTCTGTGGGATTATACGAGTTTATGCCATTATTTTCTTCTATTCGCGATTCTGCACAAAATAAATTCCACACAGCTGAATTTGATCACATGCGTAATGCTTCACAGTCATTATTTCTACGCAATCTTGTTTCTTCTTATTCGCGATTCTGCACAATATGAATTCCACACAACTGAATTTAATCACATACGTAATGATATTCAGTCATTATTTCTACGCAATCTTGTTTCTTCCTATTCGCGATTCTGCACACATATGAATTCCACACAACTGAATTTAATCACATGCGTTATACTTCACGATTCTGTAATATTTTTTTTAAAAATCTCATACATAACCGGGAATCGAACCCGGACAAAATTGGGGCGGAGAAAAAAAATTTTTTTTTTAATTTCAATCGTCCCTGTTTATTATTATTATTTATTTAGGCTGATGCTGCCTTCGGGAAGCTTCGTCTCAAGGTGTTCCGTTCACATAACTTAAAGCTCGCGACCATGATAATTTTTACCGCGGGAAAAGCGACTCACGCAGTCTTTTTTTTTTTTATTTATAAACGCGACTAGGAAGAAACAAGATATCATAGAAAATAGATAGAATTAAAGATAAAGATAGTATCGTGAAGTATAACGCATGTGAGTAAATTAAGTTGTGTGGAATTCATATTGTGTAGAATCGCGAATAGGAAGAAACAAGATTGCGTAGAATAATGACTGTGAATCATTACGTATGTGATTAAATTCAGTTGTGTGGAATTCATATTGTCCAGAATCGCGAATAGGAAGAAACAAGACTGCGTAGAAATAATAGACTGTGAAGCATTACGCATGTGATCAAATTCAGCTGTGTGTTTATTTTGTGCAGAATCGCGAATAGGAAGAAACAATAATGGCATAAACCTCGTATAATCCGTCTTGTGGTTTATTTTTCCATGTCTTTTAGTGACGTCCACCTACCTCTTACCTTTATAGCCTTGTGACTTACGGAACATCCTATATACAGTGATAAGTACTAGATGACAGAACAATCAGCGTAAAGTTTCCGACAAAGAGATGGGTTCGCAGATACAGTAAAAGGTTCGATAGGCCTCATCGAATTTTGGGCCCAAACACAAAGAATGTAGAGTACGAACAATGTTCACACTGAATATCTTTGAAGCTTTGCCAGTTCTCGTTCATTGTGACGTTCTAAGAGCGAGGTCTTTGTTGAACAGTGGATGTCTTCCGGCTGATGAGTTCATACTCGTACAGTCACCTGCATAATATCAGCCACAGTGGAGCCCTACCGGCCCTAGAAATAGAAACGTGTCACATTTAGGCCGCTTTTTTCTAACCTCTGAATAAAGTTTAATTTATTTTTTATTTTTTATCAGACATTGGTATACTGGTGACTGTACTGAGCCCGCACAGTATCTTAAGCATGAATCAACAAGGACGAGATTCAAAATTAATATGATATTTATATGCTATTTGACGACCGGATGGCTAAGTGGTTAGAGAACCTGACTACGAAGCTTGAGGTCCTGGGTTCGAATCCCGGCCGGGGCAAGATATTTTTGTGTGAATAACACGAATGTTTGTTCTCGGGTCTTGGATGTTTTATGTGTATTTAAGTATGTATTTATCTATATAAGTATGTTTATCCGTTGCCTAGTATACATGGTACAAGCTTTGCTTAGTTTGGGACTAGGTCAATTGGTGTCAAGTGTCCCATGATATTTATTTATTAATCAGTTACGTTTTATTATAAAAATAATCCTGCGTACATAAAGTTGCGAATAACTGCTATTTTAAACACACGAAAAGAGAAGTTTTAACCGGCTCACTGACTCATCAACCACCCAAACCCTTGAAAATGTAAACAATTACTTTGCTCACCCGCGCCCTTACGATACAAACTACGTCTATGCAATAAATGTGTATTCGTGTAGCTCCTCCGCCTCCACGCTGTAAGAACAAACACACACCATCTCACAATCCCATCTATTAAACTACGCTGACGCGTTTCGAACTCAACCAGAGTTCATTATCAGAGAAACACAACCATTCACCATACCATCACATGGTCTTTCGAGAATTAGTTAATTGATATGGACCACCGCAAAAAACGCCTTATTCAATAAATTATTGGAAACCCTTAGATTCAGAAAGCAGAATTTCCACAGATTTGGCAAAAAGAAAAGCAGTCTACGAAAAACAAACGAAATTCGTTGGAACATTAATAAAATCGCAAAGTCCCCAACAAAACAGAATTAAAAATGTTTGTAAAAGTGTCGTTCAAACTGCTAATAGGATTATGACATCCTACGAAATAGCTGGCACGGCAAAATATAGGGTTGACAATATCTCAAGGGCCCTACTGGAGGAGGAGGATTATGTACAAATGGAGACAGATACGCTCCGTGACCGCTGCAAAAAGTTGCTCACAAAGTTTCCCGGGCTCTTAGGACTCCTCCAAGACCTTTACTTAAGTTTTTTGGAAGCAAAATTATAATGAGAACTAGTTTATGTTGCATGTACCATTGCGAACACAAAATGTTGAGCCATTCGCCACTGTTCATAATTTTGCCGTGTTATACAAACTCATAGTAAATATTGTCATTGATAAACTACAATTTGACGACCCGATGGCCTAGTGGTTAGAGAACCTGACTACGAAGCTTGAGGTCCCGGGTTCGATTCCCGTGTCGGGTCAGATATTTGTATGAAAAATACGAATGTTTGTTCTCGGGTCTTGGGTGTTTACTATGTATTAAGTATGTATCTATATAATTATATTTATCGTTGCTTAGTACCCGTAACACAAGCTTTGCTAAGCTTACTTTGGGACTAGGTCAATTGGTGTGAATTGTCCGTGATATTTATTTATTTAATTTTGTATTAGGGGTTTCGGGGATGAAAAATCGATCGATCTTGGGCGAAAACGCTGGTTACCGAGTTTAAGCCCGAGCAGAGCTCGGTCGCCCAGGTACTATTTATTAATCCAGCTTAATACGACGCGTTCCTGAGAAAAAGGGTCTTGGCAGAAGGACAATAAAGTGTTCCTGTAAAACTACGCGTCCACTGCATCGGAATCGGAGCGTACGCATTTCTTGTTTTGTGTAGATTTCTCCAGGCAATACCATAGAAATGCATATAAAGCAACAAAGCCGTCCGCTCCGTATTTGCCCCCTACTCCCTGACTCTGTATTTTCAAAGTTCAATATCTCAAAAAAGGCTTGAACCGATTATAATGACGCTTAGCTAAGAATCACCGCAAGAAAACTCGCTATCAAGTAAAACGCATCGAAAACTACGACACGACAAACAGACAGATAAACATTGGCGTCAACCTTGTAACCACCCTCTTTTCGCGTCGGGGATTAAAAGTACAATAACTCTCATAAACACTTCGAATTACTTTTACATAGTGTTCTTTTTCCAACAGTCACCTATTTTGATTTGTCGGGTTTGACCACGCAACCCTCGATTTTCTTTCTTTACTTACACCAGACTCAAGAGACAGCCCTGCGGCAATCCCATTATTCCATCCGAGATTATATCACATGAAAGAACAAAGCTGCCAACGTCAACTATTTTACATTTCTCTCGTTCTAACGAGACGTACCTGTGTGAGATACTCATGATCTGGCAAGTAATTGGACGCCCTGTAAAAGGCGTTTGAAATTTTACAAAAATATCGGCTCGTTATTCTTATACAGGGAAAATTAACAAAAAGTGGATTTAGAAAGAAAGAAGAAAGAAGAAGAAAAGCTTATTTTGGCTCCAAAAAGTACACCTAAAACTAAGACTAGAACTAGCATTAAAGATCATGTTCTCGAAAAAAAAACAAGAAACCATTGTTGGCTGTTAATAATGGTTACGCAATCATACTATTTTTATTCGATTAATAATACAAGTAACCTAACATCCAAAACTAAAACTATATAAAAACTAAACTAATATTACGAAATAAAAATGTCATCCAAATTTTCTGCCTCAGGCATTGACCCCAAGACACTGGCAGCATTACCTCTCTGAACTGTTATTCCTAACCTTTGCGAGAGGTAAGTGCCAGCCCTGGGGTCGACTGAAGCCAAAACCAGACGAGTAGATAAGTCCTTGATAAAAAGTTTGGTGTCTTCCGACCATGGTCCCATTGTCTAAAAAGCAATCGCCGCAAACTCATGATAGTTTGTTAAAGCTGAGTATTTGCGGGGCTTGTTTATTTGAGCCTGTTCAGCAGCCGCCCCAGCTCTGAGTGCGGTGCTCTGGATGTGAGACGCGGCAAGAGTGTCGACACACGTCGCGTCCCACACCAGAGTTCGTCCCAAAGTTTAAGGCACTAAGGTGGCACCATCCGGCCTTTTTCCGTCGTCCCTCAACAAACCGCACGGCTCTAGTTGGCTCTAGTATATATGTATCTAATCCCACTAATATTATAAATTGGAAGGAATGAAAATGTGCTTGCGTGTATATGTTACCACTTCACGCTAAAATGGCTGGCTGGATTTGAATGAAATTTGGAACGTAAATAGCTGGAAGTCTGGAATAACACAGGTTACTTCTATCCCACATTTTTTTTATTCGACTGGATGGCAAACGAGCAAGTGGGTCTCATGATGGTAAGAGATCACCACCGCCCATAAACATCTGCAACACCAGGGGTATTGCATATGCGTTGCCAACCTAGAGGCCTAAGATGGGATACCTCAAGTGCCAGTAATTTCACCGGCTATCTTACTCTCCACACTGCTGCTTCACGGCAGGATTAGCGAGCAAGATGGTGGTAGCAATCCGGGCGGACCTTGCACAAGGTCCTACCACCAGTAACCCACGTTAAAGTCGCGGGTAAAAGTTAGTATCCTATAAATATATTACCTTTCGAAGTACCTATTAAACCGAAGGCGGTTTATGATGTGGCACGTTTACCATATTTCATATCCATGATATTAAATTAACTGTTAAATAATGAAGTGTTCATATCAAGATGAAGATCTTACGCCGACTGTTATGAGGTACCTAACGTTTGAGGGTTTCCCCTCGTGGCAAAAGTATGGCTCCATATCCCTTGGGAATTTCGAAAATTCCTTTCTTAATGCGCCTCTATGATCCTGAAGATGCCAACTCTTTAAGTGATTCTTAGTAAAACGCTCAGACTTTGTAGAGCCCCTTTTATAAGTTAAATCTAATTTTTAAAACTCTTTGGCCAAAGCTAAATGGAAAATACGTGGAAATTTTACATTATTTTCTAATTCTCCAAACGACGGTTTTTCAAAAAATTAAATCGCAAGATTCAGCCTTTAGTGCTGACGTCAAATTAAAACAGCGAAAACTTTTACCAGCGATTTCTTTTTCGTGATGTGTAAGATATATAATCTGTTCGGTAGGAGTTGATAAAATATATAAAGTCAGAGGTTCTTAATTTATTACAATTAGCCGTTACCCAGAATTCGTTTATCGCTATCCCGCGGGTACTATTAAATTTTCCGGGATAAAAACTATCCTATGTCCTTCTCCCGGACTCAAACTATGTGTATACCGAATTTCATCTAAATCGGTTCAGTGGTTTAGACGTGATGAAGTAACAAACAAACCAACAAACAAACAGACTTACAAACTTTCGCATTTATAATATTATAGTCAGATGCGGCCAGTTAGGTGATAAACCCTTAAAAAACATTTAATTTAACTTCGAATACACATAAGTGGACGTCTTTCGGCTGACATGATGATGATGACACACAAGTTAACAAAAAAAGAATCCGACAAACTCCATATCTGAAGTTACTTAGAAATAGGTTAGCTGTTGTTCCTTTAAAACCGCCACATCTAGAGTTACGGTTTTATTCCTAATTCTGCCATACTCCGGTATGTTTTGTCAAATAATCCACCGCGGTTTGCCCGTAGTTTGACCTAACCAGCTTGTTTGAACAAAACCACACCTTAACGTCGCCTGTTGCTCTTATATTATTTATGCGGAGCTAATACTAACACAACTAAAGTACCAATACGGTTTAAAATCAGACTGCAATGTACGTAGACGATTTAATGTGCCATTATATGACGATGGACAAGAATAATAAACGTTTTAACTTATTTTATGTCCACACTGAAAGCATTGGACATATTTTCTAACAGACAATAGACGACTTATCTTTCGGTATCTCATCAAAGTCAATGTCTAAATATCTTATTCAATTTAGGCTACAATAAGCACACATATCAAAAAATCTACCACCAGTTCGGGAAACCTCTGTTGAGAACAATCCGGAAAAAACTCAATGATGTATTTTTTTTAAACAGATCTAGGTACCATGTTATTTACGAGTAATGGCTTACACACAAAAGTAATAATCACAACTATATTTTTAACCAAGTAGATTCGTCGCACCTTTAAAATTAAACTGAAAAAAATCTAATCTATTTAAATTCAACATATTTATTAAATTTTTTTGCAAATGTGTAGATTCAGTTAATTTTAAAGGTGGGATTTGACGTAAAGGATCGCCAATGCGGATCAGAATTATTTCAAAACATCCCTGTTCGTGATATAATCATTAATTTTATTATACGTCTCATACATTAATGCCTTTTTGACATTAGATTTGAATTTTGTATGTGTTTCATCGGTAATAAATGTTTTGAAATTTTGTTATAAATCGCATTCAATTTTATGATACTGATGTAACGTTTAGTTTATAAAAACAAAAAAACAATATTTTGCTTACGCTTTTCTGTAATGAATTATTAATGCGACCAAATTGACATAAAAATATTAAAATGTACAGTTCACTCAGTAAATAAAACGTAATATTTTCTCGTAGCAAATAGCTACTTATTATTCTCCCCGCACAGCAAAATAAGTTCACTTGCACAATACTCAGTTACTACGATAAATTACGTAGGGATGACAAATGTTGCAAGGGCTTACTTCACTGAAAGGGGGGGTCAAAACGGCCCCTCAAGGCCCTCGAAGCTAAGCCCCTGTCCCTTTACACAGGGTGCATAACACTGATTGCATTACAAGCAACATTTAGCTTTTTACCAGCAAAATGATAATGTCCAACAAACTGCATCATGTAACAGGGTGGCCACCTTTTTACTACTCTTACTAATGTCATGTTGAAATCACACACTTTTGTCAAAGAAATTTATAGTGAAATTAATTATTAAAATTGATGGATTGTTCGACTGTAAATTTGTCATTTTGCTAACAAAATCTGTGCGTCATTTGTTTTTGAAGATTGCAAACTTGATTGCCGTCACAGGGCGGCCACGCCATACAAAATACGCGTTCTTGCATCTACATAGGCACGACGACGTCTGTACACGCGTCAATGTGTGCGTAAGACACACAGGGCTGACTATCACAAAACCCTAGTACTATAGTGGATGTAGGTATGGCTACCAAGTACCAACCCCAACAGTGGGGGAGACATCCATAATGACCCCTAAGCCTCATCATATGATCAACATTGCGTCAGACCCCCATGTACAAGAATCACATGAGAATGATAAATTACTAGCATTAGTCGCGAAGGTATGCAGCGATAACGTTGGGTGTAAGCCCGGTTTGCCCATTTGTACCTTTCAAGCTTGTTTGTTTATTCTTAAATTTCTAACCCGAATTCTGTCTTAGACTGAAGCTGCCCTGAAGCATTTTGTACATACAAAGACATACTTAACCGAACATAGATGAGAATGCTTTCAGCAACATTGACAAGTCTATAATTCATGTTTGGTGTTG
>NC_133486.1:8628-24225 GCF_025370935.1 Choristoneura fumiferana
TTGCAAGTGTATTCAAGCACGATTTGTCGTAAATTTTGTTACTTGAGTATTACATTACATGTGCGCCATTTCATGGTCTATTTTTATAATAAGTATATTTTAATTTTATTTCCAAAACAACACTAAAGATAGAGCAGCTTTTAGATTTATTTTAAACTATTTAAAAATTTAATGGAATTTTCTACATAGGCTACCCTACTCGAGTATATACTGTATAGTTTATGTTTATGTAACATAGATAGATTGCTTATGATTTTAATAACTACAACAGAAATGTGATGCGAGTAAAGTACATTACCTAAACTTGAACGGTAATTGCTATGCTTTTGTATATCGACACCGTCTAGACGTGGTTAGAAAAATAAACCTTGTCTGGACGAGCTGTGTGAAGTTAGCACCGAATTTAAAAAACATTTTTTTTATATTTTATTTTCATAGATTTAGGTTTATTGATTGTATACAATTTTTCTTCGTTGTAGTAGCTCTAAAAAAATTAAAGGACTTTGAAAAAACTCATCCCCCCATTCATCGACCTCAAATTGAGTCATTGTATCTGAAGAGATCGTTTGTAGTTGATTGTAGTAGAAAATTTCGTTGTAGTTAAAAAAATTTTTTTTCTCTCAATAAACTTTGCACTATACTTAGCACCGACTTTAAAATCTCATTGTTCTTCATGATTCTCATAGATTTCGGTATGAGTTGATTGTAGTACAATGATTTCGTTTGTAGTAACTCTAAAAAAAATTAGACCATTCGAAAAAAAAAATCCAAAAAATTTTTTTTTGTTTCTACACTATCATTCGGTTGTAGTTGATTGTAGTATCAATTTTTCGTTGCAGAAGCTCTAAAAAGAATACGAGGATTTGAAGTGGCCCAAAGTTTAGTAGTTGATTCTTGATCGAAATCATTGCATTATGCATACTAGAAAATTTGGCATACAATCGTAATAATTCTAACACTATAACAAATTACCACTGCTACAACTAAAAAGTCACAACCAAGTAATAACCATTATTACAAACATAGTTACTACAAACGCCGTTAGCACAGCTAAAAAAGTAATAAAGTTAATATGGTCTAAATTAGTGCTACTACAACAAAATAAAGTAAGTAAAACGAAATGAACGTTAGTAAAATGAAATAAAGACATACAAACGTAATGATTGTCACTACAAAAAAATTACGTTTTACTTTTTAGTAACCTATTGTTTGTAGTCGTGTATTTATGTAATTATCTTTTTTTAGTTGGCAGTAACTAAATAAATTAAATACAAACTGATGAATGCTACTTAAGCGAAATGAAGTTACTACAAACGCGAATAAACTACTACAAACGAAATGACTGCTACTAAAACAAAATCAAGTTACCACAAACGTAAATATAACTACTAAAACAAAATTACGCTACTACAAATGAAATGACTGCTACTACAAACATAACAAAAATACGAAATAAGGTTGCTACAAACGAAATGACTGCTACTATTTGTTTTTGTTTGCAAATCAAGTTGACGTTACTACAACGAATAACTGCTACTAAAAAATTGAAGCTACTACAAAGTAAACGAAGCTACTGCAAACGATATTTCGTTACTACAAACGAAATTACTGCTACTACAAACATAATCAAGTTACTACAAACATAAATAAACTACTACAAACATAATTACGTTACTACAAACAAAATCAAGTTTGACGTTACTACAAACGAAATAACTGCTACTACAAACAAATTGAAGCTACTACAAACGTAAAGGAAGCTACTGCTAACGATATTTCGTTACTACAAACGAAATTACTGCTACTACAAAAAATCAAGTTTACACAAGTATGAAAGCTACTACTAACGAAATTACGTTACTACAAACAAAATCAAGTTACTACAAACGTAAATAAAGCTACTACAAACGATATTTAGTTACTACAAACGAAATTACTGCTACTACAAACAAAATCAAGTTACTACAAACGTATATAAAGCTACTACACGATATTTACACTACAAACGAAATTACTGCTACTAACAATCAAGTTACAAACGCATAGAAAGCTACTACAACGGTATTTAGTTACTACAAACGAAATTACTGCTACTACAAAAAAATCAAGTTACTACAAACGTATAGAAACCTATAACGAAATTACGTTACTACAAACAAAATCAAGTTACTACAAACGTAAATAAAGCTACTACAAATATTTAGTTACTAAAAACGAATATGCAAACAAATTCAAGTTACTACAAACGTAAATAAAGCTACTACAAACGATATTTAGTTACCAAACGAATTACTGCTACTACAAAAAATCAAGGTACTACAAACGTATAGAAAGCTACTACTAACGAAATTACGTTACTACAACAAAATCAAGTTACTACAAAAAATGAAGCTACTACAAACGATATTTAGTTACTACAAACGAAATTACTGCTACTACAAAAATCAAGTTACTAAAACGTAAATGAAGCTACTACAACGATATTTAGTTACTACAAACGAAATTACTGCCTACAAACAAAATCAAGTTACTAAAACGTAAATAAAGCTACTACAAACGATATGTAGTTACTACGAAATTACTGCTACTACAAACAAAATCAAGTTACTACAAACGTAAATAAAGCTACTACAAACGATATTTAGTTACTACAAACGAAATTACTGCTACTACAAACAAATCAAAGTTACCACAAACGTAAATAAAGCTACTACAAACGATATTTAGTTACTACAAACGAAATTACTGCTACTACAAACAAAATCAAGTTACTACAAACGTAAATGAAGCTACTACGATATTTAGTTACTACAAACGAAATTACTGCTACTACAAACAAATCAAGTTACTACAAACGTAAATAAAGCTACTACAAACGAAATTTAGTTACTACAAACGAAATTACTGCTACTACAAACAAAATCAAGTTACTACAAACGTAAATAAAGCTACTACAAACGATATTTAGTTACTACAAACGAAATTACTGCTACTACAAACAAAATAAGTTACTACAAACGTAATAAAGCTACTACAAACGATTAGTTACTACAAACGAATTACTGCTACTACAAACAAATCAAGTTACTACAAACGTAAATGAAGCTACTACAAACGATATTTAGTTACTACAAACGAAATTACTGCTACTACAAACAAAATCAAGTTACTACAAACGTAAATAAACTACTACAAACGAAATTACGTTACTACAAACAAAATCAAGCTACTACAAACGATATTTAGTTACTACAAACGAAATTACTGCTACAACAAACAAAATCATTACTACAACGTAAATAAAGCTACTACAAACGATATTTAGTTACTACAAACGAAATTACTGCTACTACAACAAAATCAAGTTACTACAAACTTAATGAGCTACTACAAACGATATTTGTTACTACAACAACGAAATTACTGCTACTACAACAAAATCAAGTTACTAAACGTAAATAAAGCTACTAAAACGATATTTAGTTACTACAAACGAATTACTGCTACTACAACAAAATCAAGTTACTACAAACGTAATGAAGCTACTACAAACGATATTTAGTTACTACAAACGAAATTACTGCTACTACAACAAAATCAAGTTACTACAAACGTAAATAAAGCTACTACAAACGATATTTAGTTACTACAAACGAAATTACTGCTACTAAAACAAATAAAGTTACTAAACGTAAATAAAGCTACTACAAACGATATTTAGTTACTACAAACGAATTACTGCTACTACAAAACAAAATCAAGTTACTACAACGTAATGAAGCTACTACAAACGATATTTAGTTACTACAAACGAAATTACTGCTACTACAAACAAATCAAGTTACTACAACGAAAATAAACTACTACAAACGAAATTACGTTACTACAAACAAAATCAAGCTACTACAAACGATAATAAGTTACTACAAACGAAATTACTGCTACAACAACAAAATCAAGTTACTACAAACGTAAATAAAGCTACTACAAACGATATTTAGTTACTACAACGAAATTACTGCTACTACAAACAAAATCAAGTTACTACAAACTTAAATGAAGCTACTACAAACGATATTTAGTTACTACAACGAAAATTACTGCTATACAAACAAATCAAGTTACTACAAACGTTAAAGCTACTACAAACGATATTTAGTTACTACAAACGAAATTATGCTACTAAAAAAAATCATTACTACAAACGTAAATAAAGCTACTACAAACGATATTTAGTTACTACAAACGAAATTACTGCTAACAAACAAAATAAAGTTACTACAAGTAAATAAAGCTACTACAAACGATATTTAGTTACTACAAACGAAATTACTGCTCTACAAACAAAATCAAGTTACTACAAACGTAATAAAGCTACCAAACGATATTTAGTACTACAACGAAATTACTGCTACTACAACAAAAAATCAAGTTACTACAAACGTAAATGAAGCTACAACAATTAGTTACTACAACGATTTATGCTATACTAAAACAAAATCAGTTTACTAACAAATCACAACGAGTACTAAACGAAAATATAAACTACTACAAACGAAATTACGTTACTACAAACAAAACAAGCTACTACACGATATTTGTTACTACAACGATTACTGCTAAACAACAAATCAAGTTACTAAACGTAAATAAAGCTACTACAAACGATTTTAGTTACTAAAAACGAAATTACTGCTACTAAAACATCAAGTTACTACTACACTTAATGAAGCTACTACAAACGATATTTAGTTACTACAAAAACGAAATTACTGCTACTACAAACAAATCAAGTTACTACAACGTAAATAAAGCTACTACAAACGATATGTAGTTACTACAAACGAAATTACTGCTACTACAACAAAATCAAGTTACTACAAACGTAAATAAAGCTACTACAAACGATATTTAGTTACTACAAACGAAATTACTGCTACTACAAACAAAATAAAGTTACTACAAACGTAAATAAAGCTACTACAAACGATATTTAGTTACTACAAACGAAATTACTGCTACTACAAACAAAATCAAGTTACTACAAACGTAAATAAAGCTACTACAACGATATTTAGTTACAAAACGAATTACTGCTACTACAAACAAAATCAAGTTACTACAAACGTAAATAAAGCTACTACAAACGATATTTAGTTACTACAAACGAAATTACGCAACTCAGCGGCTGCTGCAACACGCGCAGGCGTTGCTCCGAAGACGAAGGGCTACGGATTAGCCCGAAACATATCGAGCTAACTCGATTTAAGACGTGAGTTATCCGGGTCAATATATTTAATATACCTAAACTTGGAAGATTCTGTATAAAATACGAAATCCTTAGAAAAATATTACTTATTTTTTTCGTAATGGCTCCGGAACTCTATTTTGGGCGTATCCGAAACGCTCTTGGCTGGTTTTATTTCTAAAAATTGAATTGAATAAGTAGATTAAATTGTCTTGAAAATTGTAAGGTTCAATCAGCCTAGCTGATCTCTTTTGCTTTTTTAGACAAGACTCGGCAATAATTTTTGAATAGTTTACTCAGCGCCGATTGTGCCTAGCTGAGCTTTGGTCCTTTGTGTATAACAGGATATTTAACCCTCTGCCACTGACATTACGTCTGCTAGACACCGCCAAATCCTAGTACCGTTGCCATTTTTCTGTTTCGCGTCCCATCGTTCTGTCTCTCTCAGTACCTTCATAGGGCTACCTCCTCTACCCGTTAAAACAACATCAGCCGCCACGACAACTGTAGGTGCCGAGCCGAGTTAGAGCTGTTAGGTGTCTGCGAGACGTAAGATCAGTAATGAGTGATGGATCTAATAGACGTATTGTCAGTAAAATGGTTATAATCCCGTAGAGTCCTACAGACGTCTCGTCAGTAAATTATTTTTGTCAATAGTGTCTAATAGACGTCACTTCAGTAAAATAAGTGCGTTGTTAAGGTAATTAACATTGCTTCTAGGTTGAGACTAATATGGCTCAATCTAGATCATCAAGAAAAATAAAGGCTGTTAATGTATAAAATAAATAACAAATTGAATAAATGTAAGATGAAGTAAAAGGGCATGATTTCACTAGTTTTGATGACGCCGTCGTTGACAAAAGTTTTACTATACTCGTAGAAGTTACACGGGAACAGTGAGATATTTGCTTACGAAGAACTCCACCTACTTCAAAAAAGCTTTTTAGGGTTCCGTAACCAAAGAGTAAAAACGGAAACTGTATTACTAAGACTTCGCTGTTCGTCCGTCCGTCACCAGGCTGATCTCATGAACCGTGATAGTCAGACAGTTGAAATTTTTACATATTATGTATAACTTTGGCCGCTAAATATAACAACAAATACTAAAAACAGAATAAAATAAATATTTAAGGGGGGCTCCCATACAAAAAACGTGTTTCCTGATATGTCTAATAAATGTTGTATAGATGATACGGAACCCTTCGTGCGCGAGTCCGACTCGCACTTAGCCGGTTTTTTAGAACGCTGTATCGTATTTCTATAATAAATTAAAGTGACAGAGAAAATTTGCTTGCTGCGCGTGCGCTAAATCAACATACCTGCAGTGTGCGGCGCAAATTAACGAGAAATACAACACTGATATTTAAGACTGAAAAACTCAAAAACTACCCTAAGGATTTTTTTAATGTAAAATATATTTCTTTGTTCATGCCAGAAGAAAGCAAAATTATGTTTATTAAGTATATTAATTTTACGGTTCGTAGATATAATTTCATTTCATAAACAGGGCTGTGTACTCCTCAGAATAGAAACAAAAACACCACCTCAGTGGCAGAGTACTTGTTTATCTTCGAGTCAATGGCGAAGGTGCCTTACTGATCTTGTTATCCTCAGCGGTGGGGTAAAAGAAATACAACATATGTACTTTAGTTTCGTGTTAACCTTAGCGGTCCCCGACACCGACGACGCTTAGATAAAAAAATATTACTAGATACTTACTTATACTAAATTAACTTAGGCTAATTTTGCGGGAAATCAGCATAGTCCCCGCTGGATAGGGATAAACGAATTATTTGCAGATGAAGTCTCGGGCAACATCTAGGTAGTGCATAATTGTTTTTTCTCAAAAATGTCCGTAAAAGTTGACATTATTCTTTACATATCAGAAGGTGAAGTGCATAGTTTATGGTCAGCGAAAAATTAAAAAGTTAAAAAGATTGCAGGCGCGCTAGCTCGACAATAATGAATTAGCGCGCCTGCAATCAGTCACGTTTTTTTTTAAAGTTAAAAAGGCCATGAAAATGTTGGCACAAGTCGTATACAGCCAAGTCTAATGGCCGGTATCAGATGTTTTGTTGGAACTCCGGACTTTTTCTATTGGGTCTGAAATAGCTTGTGGTGTTTTCGGTGGAAAAATACACCTGCAGTTTATTTTTAATGAGAAAAGGCGGAAGAAAAATATTGGAATAAAATTAAATTTTATTTTTATTTTTATTTTTATTTTGAGAAAAAGTTTATTCTATTTCAGAATTATTCACCATTTTTGAGAAAAGCTTTATATTAGTCTCGGCTAAAATAGCAATTGCTGGCTTCGTATTAGTTAAACGGACTCGCAAGCTCGTCCGTTTAATACTCATACTCAGCCAGCAATTGCCTACTTCCAGGCCACGACAATAATCTACTATTATCTACATGCATATCATAACTTCCCTATTATATGTTCAGAAACGACTATCTGGCCTTTATTAAGAAACCTGGTATCTGCGGGTGCATCTTAATGTTCACATTAAAGTACATTGCATCTTAATGTTTACATTAAGTATCGGTAATACTTTTTTTAACAATGCATATCTGTACATATTGTAGAAAACTTATGACATGCATGTAGATAATAATTATTATTATAAATAATACTTTAGTTTTTTATTATCTGTTTTATTTAAGCTTTGGTAGGTACTTCAAACTAGTTATCAGTAACACTAACTTAAAAATACAGGCCATATCTGAACATATTATAGAAAACTTATGATATGCATGTAGATAAAGTTATGTATGCGGCTATACATAATTAGGCATTAAAACACTCGTGTGATCTTATTATGAAACTCGCCTTCGGCTCGTTTCATAAAACCACACTCGTACTTTGATGCCTCTCATTATGCACCAGCCACATAAATAACTCTTTACTTTTTAGTTGTTTTTTATAGCTGCGTTTTTTTTCGGGCGTTTCTATTTTTATTTTTGCCGGCGTTTTTTTATGTCGGGGGTTTTTAATTTTTTTTAATACTAACGATCGAAACTCATAATGATCGGAATTCATAATATAACTATTCATACACCTTACCACCCAACCAGGTGGACAGAGTGGTTTGTCGGTTGGTAATACATCGTTCACTAATATTGCTTTTCATATATTTTATTATACTATCGATGGAAACTCCTGATCAGTCTCATAACGCCAATATTAATAATTTTGTTAATACTAATATTTGTTTTCATACATTTCTTAATCATAGGTGTTATTTATCCGCATTATTGAAATTCATAAAGGCAATGTGCTTTATACATATATTTATTGTCATATATCTTTTAGGGTCATTTATTATTTTGTTGTCCTTTTTTTTATTTTGAGTTCCTCTTTTATACTAAATTTTTATGGACATTTCGTATAACTCAATGGAAAAAATTGTAGGACAAAGCATAAGCAACTTTACCAATTCACCAAATTGCATTGAAATCTGAGAAAAGAAAGATTATAGACAATAAATAAAAAAAACGGCCAAGAGCGTGTCGGACACGCCCAAGATAGGGTTCCGTAGCCATTACGAAAAAAATCAAGTAATATTATGTGCGTTATAACACTATTAAAACACTTACTACAGTCGTAACATCTATTACCAGAAAAAGAGCGTATCTTCACGGCACTTACGTACTTTTGTTGAGAACCGCAGTTTTTCGGCAATAACTCAAAAACGGTATATCCGATTTTGTTGAAACCAATTTTCGTTGAAAGTATTTATTAAGCGTTATTAAGGAAGACGGTTCGGAATAGAAGGCGGGAACGAAGCGGCGCGTAGCTCTCGCCATAGCCTTCGATGTTAGGTTTTTTTTATGGCAGCAAACAGTTTAATACATCAGTGGCAGCAAATATAACGGCCACCAGGAAAGTAGGTTGGATGCCATTCAATATGTTACTAAACGCGTATGAATTCGCCGCTAGAGGCGCTAGTGTAGCGTGAGGTCTCCGAAATGTCAAATCTCATAGTTTGGGTGAGCTACGCGGTTTATTTTTAATTAGAATAATTTTGTGAATATTTCGCATTACCTGAAATTAATTTTGACAATTATGCGTTAAGGGGCAATGAATGTCTGTGTTTTGAGACAGTTTTATCTTTCGGAAACTTGTCCTCTCTTTTTTTCCCGAACCGAGCAAAACGGGACTACGCAACACTGTGGTTGCTCGATATTTTTATGGTACGGTTTTAAGGTGTATTAAATATGATTTTAATCTAAACTTTTTTTTCACGCCCGTAATAACAGACGTAAAGTCACACTTAAAAACCTCACGCCGCGCTGGCGCCATTTAGAAAGACAAAACATAGCCCTCATTGCCAATACAGTATTTGACTATTTTTATATGTATTATAAATTAAAACTTTACAATGCCTGTTATCGAATAGAGAAACAAATATTAAGCTACCTTTACAAATAACAAAGTTATGGTTTGAAATTCAAGATTAGACAGAGAAAGACATACTGGCACGTGACTCTACCAATACACTATCCCTGATTTATATAGACTAATTAAAAAAAATGCTAACTTTCCGCAGAGTAAAAATGGATTTCAATTTCAGGGCAGATTTTCAAAATTATTTCAATAATAGAAAACTACAATGTGTCAATTAAGAATATTAAAATAGATCATAATATAAATTCATGTCCCACGGGAACTTTACAATTTCTCGGGATATAATCCTATAGTGATATGAATATTGTGATATGATATGGTTTTGTGCAGAGTTCTGGTTGGCATTTTAGCAGTTTTCGGCGGCAGCACTACCAACATGAATGAAAACTTAGAGTTTCTTAGAGAAAGTTAGATAAATACAAATTAGATGCTAACTTCGCGTTGCACCTATATCTTAGCATCTCAGCCGTTCTTGATTGCTAGACTACGAATACGTAGTAACGACTAACCTGACGACAAACAGTTGGAAAACCCCGACTTTGTCACTTCAAAGTTCAATATCTTAAAAACGGCTGAGCCGATTTTGATGAAACATGTTTAAGAACCATCGCTAAAATACTGATTTCAAATATATAAAAAATGCATTAAAATTTTTTAAAATAGGTCCACCCGTTCAAGAGTTACGGTGCCACAGACAGATACACATAGCGGTCAAACTTATAACACCCTCTTTTTGCGTCGGGGTTAAAATGGAGGATGGGCAGATTTGTACGGACTCTGTCCTAGGAACCAATAACGACAAGCCATTATATATATCTTTGTTTTTTTTTTAAATAGGCTTTAATTAAAACTTCTTGTAAATGTACCACTTTTATTTATAATAATTCGGACTGTGATAAGACGCAAAGATTACAATTTCTTATCTGATTTAAATTATTTTTAACTTTTTGGTCTTTTTAATGCAAAATTTACTACGGCGTAGTCGTAGCGCGTAGCAGTGTTTTTCGTTATGTAGTCCGTAGTACGATAGGTAGTAAGATACTATAAAAATATCTATAAATTAAACCTATGTATTTTCTTACGGATTTGTTGTCTAGCAACCGAGAACTGTTGAGATCCTAACAGGTGTAAAGTGTAATGCGAAGTTAGCAACTCATTATTTTTACTTTCCATCCCAGCCTATATATACCTCCCACTGCTGGGCACAGGCCTCCTCTCAGAACAAGAGAGCTTGGGCCATAGTTCCCACGCGGGTCCAGTGCGGAATGGGAACTTCACACTCACCATCGAATTGCATCGCAGGTTATACAGGTTTCCTCACGATGCTTTCCTGCACCGCAAAACCCGTGGTAAATTTCAAATGTAATGCCGCACATGAATTTCGAAAAGCAAAGAGGTGCGAGCCGGGGTTTGAACCCATGATCATCTGTTGTCAAACCACTAGGCCACCACGGCTTTTATTCTTACTGTAAGTTTTTTTTTTAACTATGCAGAACTATCTATAAAATGTATCTAGAACTTTAGAGCTATGCATTTTCTGACGTTTTTGGGCTAGCAACCGAGAACTGCTGAGATGCTGACATGTGCACGCGAGGTTAGCATCTCATTTGTATAAAAACGTTTTTATTTTATTTTAATTAAGCTGAACTATAAAAAAATATATCCAGAACTGTAGAACTATTCGGGATGCTACTACTAGAACAGCAATTGGCTAAGTAAAGTTTTTTGAAGAGGTGCTAAATATATTTTTCTTCGATAGTCGACGTCTTAATAATCGAGGAACTGCAGCTCTTTTATTTTTATTTCCTCTTATTAATTAGAAATATTTTTTTAAGTGGTCGATATGACGTTTGTGAGATTGAAATTGCAGAACCGTTGAGGGCTTAGTACTTAGTAGAAACAGTAAAAAAAAAAAACGAAGTCAACTGTCACTGCTGTCACTGTCAAGTAGAATCTAACCTAAAACCGTTTTATTTACTTGCGATTTGGTGCGATCAGTGTTTTTTGGATAATTTTTAAAGACCTCTCAGCACAAACTACTTTAAAATTTGCCGCATTTCTCCACGACCTTTGCATGATAATTGGACCACGATTGGATAGTTTCGAAGACTATTTTGGCTCTGCTTCTTCGACAACGCTATCTTGCAGTCTCGACGACACTTGGCTTGACTTTTGGACCATATTTTCTATTTTAGCGGCTTCACCTTTCAATACGAAATGAGTGAATTTGTGCGACACAATGAGTCTAGAATATTTTGACACCAGTGATAAGTATACAATGTTGCCGAAATCAAAGGAGATAAAGCACTCTTGTCCGCACCGGTAAAATGGATGAACGTAAGTACAAAAGTATATCAATACAGTTTCTTGTCTATTTTTTTACATTACATTTTAGGGCATCAAAAGTTGAATATGTTGCCGGACCAAAGTTGTTTGAGAGCACAGAATAACAAAAACATATTACCTATATTGTGACCATTTACTTAGATATCAACTGACAATGTGATTGATGCGACAGGTGATGTTGTTCTGCATTGGCTGGTAAATATTATGATAGAGTAAAATTTCTGTGGTTAGTGAAACATTATAATAATATTATAACTAGCTGTTGCCCGCGACTCTGTCTACGAAGAATTTGCTTATTGCCTTCCTGCAAGTACTATGTATTTTTTCGGGATAAAACTGTGAGATAAAAAGTAGCCTATGTTCTTCCTCGGGACTCCAACTACCTACATAATGAATTTCGGCTAAATCAGTTCAGCGGTTGAAGCATGAAAAGTTAACAGATAGACAGACAGAGTTCCTTTCACGTTTATAATATTAAATATAAGTAAGGATTTATAATAATTTGATCTTTTTTTCAGGTGGATGTAAACACACATTGGTGTTTTTATTTTGGTTGCAAGAAAAAGCCAGTGAAGGAGCATAACCTGTTTTTTCCAAGGACATGCATTTTTCCATAAAAAAAGAGGCATAGAAGTACCACGAAACTCCTCAATGGTTAATGGAAGAGAATAGAATAGATTTAAGATTTAGCACGGAAATGTAATTTTGAACATGACAATCTCTTAATACAGAAATGTATTTTTAGTTGACAATGCAAGTACAGTCGATAAAAAGTACAGTCAGCAAAATTTTTTTCTTAATAATATCATTTTTGGTTTTTATTTGTGTAAGCTTTTATTTTTCCTCACAATACTTTTTGTTGACTATATACTTGTCTTGCATTGTCATCTAATCTGTAATCAGTATAAGTACTGCTGTGCTAAGCTAATGGTACTTTAAATTTGTATTCTCATTTTGGTTTATAATTATAATACATACCTACATACTCGTACATTGCAAGTCGAATAAAATCTTGTAAAATATGTTTCTTTTCACTTATGATTTACATCATCAAAAATAACGAAAAAAATGTGCAGAATTTGTAACATTGCTCACAGAGATTTTGATTAGGTTCGATTCCCGGTCATGTATGTATATATCCATACTAATATTATAAATGCGAAAGTGTATGTGTTTGTATGTTTCTCCGTCTTTCACGTCGCATTGGAGCGACGGATGGACGTGATTTTGGCATAGAGATTGTTTATGGGCCACAGTGATATAGGCTACTTTTTATCCCGGAAAAATAAACAGTTCCCGAGGGAGCCGCGGGCAAAAGCTAGTATATATACACACATCCAGTTCAACTGGTAGAACAAACAATACAATCTAGGGTCACTGTCACAAGTACAAGTACTAAAAATACAAGTAAATCACCACGGTTTTGTTATAACTTATGATCAATGGTACGCATATTGTTTACACATATAACACACAAGTTAATCAAACCACGGTTGCTTAGGAAATGAAAAGTTTAATATGATTGACAGCCCTTTTATAGCCTGCCGGAAAAATCTTTACAGCGCGATTCAGCTTTTCCTTGAGACGAGATAGTGACATCTTTTGATGCAAAAGTAAACTAAAATCCCGGTTTAACACATAGTGACCTATAATATTTGTGTTATATTTCCTTGTATTTCTTAGTAGTACTTCTAATGCCTTTATGGGGATGGCACAATATTTAATTTATTAAAAATACGACTTGTTTTTAAATTACCCTTTGCCAGGAATATTATATACATGTTCCAATAAATCAGGTCTTTTGAGACATATGTTTATGCTAAATGTTTTTATGATAATTTGTGTATTTATGAAATAAAAACAATATAAATTATTGCATTTTTTATTACATTACTCTGCAAATTAACTAAAACCATCTAAAACACATGCAATGCGTTTAGCTTAGGCTAAACGTTTTTATGATAATTTGTACATTTATGAAATAAATAAAACATAAATTATTGCATTTTTATTATATTACTCTGCAAATTAACTAAAACTATCTAAAACACATGCAATAAGACAGCTTTGTCTACATAATTTTATGTGGTTATGGTTAATAACAGAGACGCTTCAAAAATACGGATTCTTTTAATCTTCAAATCACGCATTTCACATGTAACCTCAAGGTCGCTATGACTTTATATGGAATCACCCCCTTTTTAGTAGCCACACAAAGCCACTTCATTCTGTAAATGATTTAGCAGAAACTCTTCCTTCAATACACTTTGAAATAAAGAATATAAACCAAATTTGTGCATAAATATTTTAATGTATAGCATGACTCTTACTGAGACCATGTCCTTTTTATTGTTTTGGTAAAAAAACACGATATCTCTCCCTTCTGTTATGTTCTCCTTTGCTGTGTTTGATGTTGAAGGGCTAGAGGGTTCGTATAATCATGTTGTTGATGAGCAACTTGCAGTGAAGATGAAAGCTGACTTGCACCAAGTCGCTTGTAAAGACTAGGATGCATAAATACGCAGAATTCTGAAAATCTCGTCTGTATTTCATAGACCAACGTACAAAGCATTAGAGAACATTTCTGTAATGCTCCATTTCAACTCGAATACTGTCGGAGTCGTCTGAATCCATTGTAGGGATACTGTGATTCGAATTTACTCGTAAGGCAGTCCAAATGTCAAGCCAAGTGTCGTCGAGACTGCAAGATAGCGTTGTCGAAGAAGCAGAGCCAAAATAGTCGTCGAAACTATCCAATCGTGGTCCAATTATCATGCAAAGGTCGTGGAGAAATGCGGCAAATTTTAAAGTACTGAGTTTGTGCTAGAGGTCTTTAAAATTATCCAAAAAACACTGATCGCACCAAATCGCAAAGTAAATAAAACGGTTTTAGGTTAGATTCTACTTGACAGTGACAGCAGTGACAGTTGACTTCGTTTTTTTTTTTAGTGTTTCTACTAAGTACTAAGCCCTCAACGGTTCTGCAATTTCAATCTCACAAAACGTCATATCGACCACTTAAAAAAATATTTCTAATTAATAAGAGGAAATAAAAATAAAAGAGCTGCAGTTCCTCGATTATTAAGACGTCGACTATCGAAAAAAAATATAATTAGCGCCTCTCCAAAAAACTTTACTTAGCCAATTACATTTTGAGATTCTAGAAATTGATATGCTAGGTTCACACACATATCGTGATGCAACGTCACGATCACTTCTTATATCTAACGTTTCAATGACGTGTCATATATTGATAACTAGCTTTTGCCCGCGACTTCGTCCTCGTGGAATACTAACTTTAGGAAGTATTTAATTTATTTAAGATACCTATTCTGCTAATAATAGCACATAGAAACTTCTACGGTTTACTGAAAATAATCTATTTTAATACATTGCTATAAATATATACTATTTTTTGTTCATCCATCCATCCATGCTTTGGTAAAACATAAATATTTTGCGGGAAGCCACATTTTAGCAATACGACGTGTATTCTACCCTGCCCACACAAAAGGACTACTTAATTTTTACTTCATAATGAACTCTTGACACCTTCCGTCCTTTATTGTAAGTTAGGAGGGTAGGATTATAATGA
>NC_133486.1:25170-38468 GCF_025370935.1 Choristoneura fumiferana
CTTTTTGCGTCGGAATAAAAGTCTGTGGTAGTTATTTTTGAAACTTTGAATTAGTTCATATTTTTACAATTGAATGTACTATCAAAATTTGTGATCCACTGTACTCACCAGCAAAAAAAACAATTCCTTTTTGTGGGAGTTCTTTGTAAGTAGATACACCTTAGTGGACTAGTGGTTTGGCCTTTGGCTTTTAGCAGAGGATCATTGGTTCAAATATGGGCTCAGAGTTTTTCAAAATTCATGTGCAAAATTACATTTTAAATTTACCACTAGCTTGACGGTGAAGCAAAACATTGTGAGGAAACATGCACAACCTGCTAAGCAATTCAAATTCAATGGTGTGTGTGAAGTTCCCAATTGCCGTAAAGAACTATGGGCCAAGCCTTGGGACGCCTGTGCCCAGCAGTGGGACGTAAATAGGCTGTGATGATGACCCAATAAAATAAACTGCGTTTTTTTAAGAAACTTATGTTATATCCATTCCCCCCCAGCCTATATACGTCCCACTGCGGGGCACAGGCCTCCTCTCAGAACGAGAGGGCTTGGCCCGTAGTTCCCACGCGGGCCCAGTGCGTATTGGGAACTTCACACGCACCATTGAATCGCTTCGCAGGTTCGTGCAGGTTTCCTCACGATGTTTTCCTTCACTCCAAAGCTCCTGGTAAATTTAAGAATGAGAATGCTTTATTTCAAATTTTTTTTTTCAAATGTAATTCCGCACATGAATTTCGAAAAACTCAGAGGAGCGAGCCTGGGTTTGAACCCACGACCCTCTGCTTGAGAGGCGATAGGTCAAACCACTAGTCCACCACGGCTTGTTATATCATGATCAGCCCGAAAACATGTCAGGGTAAACCCGATTTAAGACGTGAGTTATCCGGATATATTTAATATGAGTGAGTCTCACAGTAGTTCCATGTTCAAAATATCCATTATATGATTAAAAATCCCCTTTATTGCCGTTTAATATTGTGCTATTTGTGCTAGTTTATATAATTGTTCGATACACGAAATTGGGCAGGATATGTATTACTTTAAGTGCCCTTTCATTATTAGATACTTAAATTAATTAAGATTGGTTTTTTGGAATCTTTTTGTATTTTTTATTTCAATTCCAAATTTTTACTTTTACGGTCATCCCGTAAAACCTAAATTGAAAATATAAACTGAAATATAGATGCACAGAAAAATAAGACCAGCACTGGGAATCGAACCCAAGGTCCTCGGTATTCCGTACCGCGTGCTATACCGCTACACCACTGCTTTTTGTTTGACCGACACGAATTTCCCCTATGCACCACATATATCTCGGCTTGTTTGTTTCTTATTTAGCCACTTAAGCAGTGACGCTAGCGACATCTATACCGTAGCCCTCATCGAGAAACTTTCGGCGGAGAAACTTAAATTAATAGTTTATTATTTGTAAAGAGCAGCCGTGTTTTGCAGTAATTTAGTTCGAAATACCACCTGTACAGTCCGAGTACTAGATTTAGCTTTAGCTGAGATGTATTCTGCAGTTTTACAGCATTTAAAATGCACTAAACATAGAGACGTCATCCAGTATTTCAGTTTCATGACCACCCAAGTATTCTTGTGTTAGTGAGTCAACATGGAACCGTTTCACGGTAAATTGTTTAACGAATGCTTTATTGCATGCCAATGCTGGCCAAGGAAATGATTATGTATGTTATGTAAGCCTGAATGGACAATGTGTCGGGTCGCGTTGAGTCGTAAGCATCGGTTTCATACATTTAGTATGTGACTTGTTTCGAAACACGAGGGTTGCCCTTAAAAATGGGTAAGCCGTACGAGGAGTATTGTGGTCAGGGTTGGAAATTATTAAGATAATTATGTTTATTGATATTTATCCCGTAGTTATCGGATACACATTACACACCATGGAATTTACGCATAATATCAACATAGGTAACAACATGGTCATGTTACCATTGATAATTATAAGTCCGTAATTATCGTGGAGAATGGCCTAGTCGTTTGACTATCGATCTAGGGTCTGGGTTCAAACCCGGCCGCACCTCTGAGGTTTTCAAATTCATGTGCGCGAATTACATTTATTACACGACTATGCTGAAGGAAACATCGTGAGGAACCTGTACAACCTGCGAGCATTCAATTGAGTGCGTGCGAATTCCCAATCCGTACTGGGCCGCGTGGGAACTATGGCCAAGCCCTCTTGTCTGAGAGGACTGTCCCAGCAGTGGGACTATATACGTCCCACCAGCCAGTAGGCCAGCCTATATAGCTTAGAATTATTCGTAATTGTCGTTGATAATATCTCGTACAACCCTATTTCTATTTCTGTGTCTCTATCTCTATTCTCTTCTTCTAAATTGCTCGTGTAAAGGATTAGTACCTGGGCGATCGAGCTTTGCTCGGGCTTAAACTTGATAAGAAACCTTTTGCCAGAGATAAGACCAAGCTAGAACGATTTTTCATCCCCGAAAACCCCTACATACCAAATTCCATCGAAATCGTTAGAGCCCTTTCCGAGATCCCCGCGAAATATATACAAGAATTGCTCGTTTAAAGATATAAGAGATATAGATTAGATAGATACTAGTTTGTGCACTGTAATTTATTTATTCCAACGATTTCGATGAAATTGGTATGTGGGGGTTTTCGGGGATGACAAATCGATCTAGCTTCGTCTTATCTCTGGGAAAACGCGTATTTTCGAGCTTTAGCCCGAACAAAGCTCTGTTGCCCTGGTACTGTTAATTTATATACCGTGCGACATTTGACTTTTCCTCATTCCGGGCCGTTATCATCCGGTTCGTTATAGTGCGTAAGTGCCTTTAGTAGCCTTTTACGACACTCACGGGAAGAGATGGGTCCGTCTGTCCTATTCTAAAGCCAGGCGCGTGAAAAGCTCGCAAGGTCTAATCCATCGGACGAGTGTAGCTTAGCACGTGGGCGTTGCGAATAACACGTCACACAGGAAACTACTCACTAAAACCTTATCACTATATTAATTTATACAATATTAAAAATATCGCAAGTCAAACATAGCCGCGCCACAGCGTTACAATCCATACAGAGGGGCTACTACGAAATTCGAAAATCGAAGTTCGTGTCGTACCGTCACGCTGACGCTAATCATTATTTAATATGAGAGTGAGAGGGACGGTACGATACGAACTTCGATTTTCGAATTTCGTAGTAGCCCTTCAGTAGAGAAAGAATGTACCTGCGTAGAGGAACGGCAGCAGCAGGGCTACTACGAAACTCGAAGTTCGTGTCGTGCGGTCCCTCCGACACTTATACTATTTACGTCCACTTGCAGGCCTTTTAATCTAGTTTTAATGTATCTTATTTATCTTTTTTGACCACCATTGCTCATTGCGACTGACAGCGTACATTACAGGAGGTGTTGTCGGACATCGCATGTTTCTCTACTGTACGGATCGTAACACTGTGACCGAGCTATCGTTAATTTTGCAATAAAAAGGATTAGAGCGTCGTGTGACCAATAAATAACTAATTCAAACCAGCGTCTGGCCTTCGACTTCACAAATAAACTCGCCGTTTGTTCTAGTTTGCGAGAATAAATGACGCAAAACGCATTATCTGCTCATCTTTGTGAATGATAAGCGTGATAAATGGTAGCGCAAGCGCAGGTTAGGCTGCGTTATACTAGCTGCCTGTAGTTAGACTAGCCTGTTGCCCGCGACTTCGCGTAGAATTCGTTTATCGCTATCCGCAGGAACGCAACTTTCCGGGATAAAAACTATCCCATGACATTATCAGAGACTCAAACTCTGTATACCGAATTTCATCTAAATCGGTTCAGCGGCTGAGACTTGAAGAGGTAACAAACAAACAGACTTGGAATCTTTCGCATTTATAATATTAGTGGATAAACAATACAATACAAAGACTCTTTATTGTACACCAGAAATAGTAAGCGATACAGAAAACAGATATACAGAGAGAAAATTACAAGGTAAGCAATAGGCGGCCTAAAAAAAAGATAAAAGAAAAGAAAAAAAAATACAAAAAATTTAAATAATCCATAAAAAAAGATATCCATATCTGGTATCTATGTTTTAATCTTTTTATGAATGGTGGCCCACTCAACTCGACTTATGGCTGGTCTGTTGGCTAGCTATGCGGCAAAAAACCTATGGTACTGGTTTGGTGGAGCGCTATGAATGCCGAGGTCTTTCGCTGAGTTCGCTGACCGCTCTCGTTGCGGTTTACACTGATACTTATGTCATCACAAGACGCTTGCGCTGGGCTTTATTAGGTAACTAATACGTTGTCATATGAGGTAAACTGGTCAAGTGGGTATGGGACTCACTCGAGGTTTCCGTACTTTGCAAGAAAGAGTTTAAAAGTTAATGATTTTAAAAGACCTATCCAACAATACCCCACATCGCACTAAAAATGGCACCCTTTACGTCTATGGGAGGTACTTACCCTAAACTTTTTACCTTATTCTACCACTTTTTCGACATAATTGCCAAACGAATCCATGCAAATTTCCACTTTCCTAGCACTAATTGTCTTTACGGACGGACAAACAGACAGTACACTTTAAAGTTTATTCGACATGTGTATCCTGCCCGTCCTAACCTACGGTGCACAAACATGGTCCCTGACTGAAAGTCAAAAGTACAAACTTAAGGTTTGCCAAAGAGCGATACAGCGTAGCATATTAGGTGTGAAACTGGAAACAGATGGACAGAATCCGGAACACCACGCTGCGCTCAAAAACACGCATAACCGACGTTCGGAAAAAGAATGGGACTGGGCTGGACACGTCTGTCGCATGCACCCACAAAGGTGGGCTCGCACAGTTACTTGGTGGGTGCCGGAGAACGGCCAGCGACTTAGAGGCAGACCGAGGAGATGGCGGGACGATCTGGGCACGTACGCAAAGGACTGGCCTGACATTGCGTCAGAACGGGAGTTGTGGAGGTCAAGAGGGGAGGCCTCTGCCCAGCAGTGGGACACTATACAGGCTATTTAAAAAAATAAAAGTTTATTCGAAGCAGCAGACGTCAGTTGGGTTCTAGCATGGAGTACATTGATAATAGTATTTAATTTGTATGAAAAAGGAAAAATCTAAAGACTCCATTATTTTTAAAAGACGCTGAACTAACGTTGTTCAGTTTGACGAGTACGATCTATGTTTTAATTATTTGCTCGTATTACAGGCCACATCCTTGCAACTTTACAGCTTTCTAGTATCATCTAGTACAGTCACGTCTTAAATTATGTTACACAAAAAAATTTGAAAAATAATGTTAGCCACACATTTCATCATAAATATGTATCTATTTACTGACACCAAAATTGTATTCATTAAACTGTTTCAGTATTATGTAATCACAAAATGCTTCAGAAAGTTGCATACGTAAATAAATTCCATTTAAATGTATCCACCTCGTAGGCAAAAATAAGTATACATGATGGGTTCCATATACATATAACCACACCAATTTGGCAAATATTTGTATACGCCGTTTGATTCATAAAAATGTATCCAGACTGCAACAACAAAACCTTGTCTGACTGGCATAGAATCGTAAGTTGTATATTTAACTGATTTGACAATTCACGAAAAACAGTGCGGACTTGTCACTGCATACGTCTATCTCACGATTATTCTATGACGCACTTGACAGTCCTTAGATTTGAATTGACTTGTAAATATTGAGTATTTCAGTTTAGGGTCATTCTCAGAAAAGGTGCACTAAGCATTTTTTGTTTTTATTTTAATTATATTTGTTAATTGTTAGTGGTAGAGCCGCACTTGTCCACACTTCCAACACTTCACATTAAAGTGAATAGATAAGATGTATAGACTAAGATAGAAAACACTACCTATTCGTAACTTCAGATAGGTTATATATTATAAAGAAAGTCAGGCTTCATGGAAGAACTTCATTTTAAAATCAATTACTACATCATATACTTATACTGTCAAGTGCAAGATCGCCATTCTGTCATCGTCATTCAGAAGCTGTCTTCTATAATTAAATTACAATGATTAAAAAAAAGATTGCAAATTATAGATGCTTCAGTGGATCTGTCCTCAGTGGATGACCCGAAACAACTTGATCGCTTTGGCTTAGTCGATATTAATTGACCACTCTGGACGTTTCCAAGTATTTGGTGATCTTGATGGTGTATAAAAAATTAAATATATCCATACCAAATTTCATCCAGCTCACTCCAGTCAGTTCATCCCCCATTTTCTCCCCTTAAGGGTTGCTTTTGGAGATAAAAACTAAGTACCCTATGTTCAGCCCCTTGACAGTCGAAACCAGTCGGTTTCGACGTGATACCGGAACAGACAGAGTTACTTTCAATTCATCACTCCATAGTATAAAACAAAGTCGTTTTTTGTCTGTACGCTTAGATCTTTCAAACTACGCAACGGATTTTGATGCGGTTTTCACAAATAAATAGTGTGATTCACGGTGTCTATGCATACCGTAACCGTGTTGTGCCGGAACGGTCACCAGTATATAATATTATTTTAATGGAGTATGGATTCAGTATGTATGTCCCTGCCCGCATGCAGGTTACGAAAGAGACAGACATGTAATCTTAACAAAACAGTAATTCTTTCAAACGAATCAAAATATCAAATCGTGTTTACATTTATGAATCAAACGGCGTATACAAATATTTGCCAAATTGGTGTGGTGTATGTATATGGAACCCATCATGTTATTACTTATTTTTGCTTACGAGAGGTGGATACATTTAAATGGAATTTATTTAAGTATGCAACTTTTGAAGCATTTTGTGATTACATAATACTGAAAAAGTTTAATGAATACAATTTTTGGTGTCAGTATAGATAAATATTTTGATACAATGTATGATACATATTTATGCAACCTTGTTTTTGTATACATATTTTTAGACGTGACTTACTAACAGCCTCTATCTAAGCCGCGGACGGACACGGAGCCGACGACGTATGACAGACTAACAGCCTATTCATAAAAAAACCTTAATTGAGGTTTTGATCGGTCTGTTACTTAGCAGACGATTAAGCTTAATAGACGGTTGTCAAGAAGTATTGATCATAAACACTTGCTAGCAGTCTGCTAGTGTTTGAGCTGCTGATAGACGGATTAGACGCGTTGTTGGCCACCTTGACAAATCAAAGACAAAAAATGGCCTAATCGATATTAAAAAAAAAAATTGACAGCAGTGACAGCAAATTAGCAGGAAAAAAAATAAAAAGCGAGATGTTTGTTTTCCCCGCCATTTCCGATCCGCAGTTTATGTTGTGCAAAAAGCATAATTATGTTAATCATCTATTTTTTTTTTCATATTTATTGTTAGTTAATTGTTGCTAAGTTTAGAGGATTTTTAAATACAAATTCCTGAAAATAAATTTTCCAGTTTTTTTTTAATCTTTGCGTAGCCCTGCCTTCACTATAAAATATCTTCGGTATTGTCGATGGAGGACAAAAGGAAACGTCTTCTTATCTTTTCATATATATAATTAAACGTCTTCTTAGTTAAATATTTGGGTTCACAAGAATAAATTGTACACAAAATCACGGTTCGCGAGGCGCGCGCGTGCGACCGATCGGAGTTGCTAGCCGAGAGAGCGAGAGATCCGAGCGAGCGAGAAGGCATAGGTTGCGTTCTGAAATTAAAATAAGGTTCGCGCTACATACTCCCCCTCTAGCACGAATTAACGCCCACGTATTCGTGGTAGCATAACTAGAGCGCGGATAAACTAGTCTAAGTAACGCCTAGGTCTACCGCGTCTGCGTTTCTCCCGTACGGCGGGTTGGACGTCGCCGACGAAAGGAGTGAGATGCGAGGTGTGATACTTTCCCAAAAGCACCCCGTCACTAACGCGTTCGAGTAAATACGTAGTAGGACCGACAGCTTCCCGCACCCGGTAGGGGCCGTCCCTCCGAGGGATAAACTTAGCCGTCTGCCCTGTACCTGTATCGTTGGGGCCTTGAGTCTTGAGCAAGACCAGAGTACCCGGATCGTAGTCCGGTGCTGGGCGGCGCTGCCCGTCGGCGTGCGCCTTGTGCCGCGCCTGCGCGCGCTCGTGCACGTCGCGCGCGTCCAGCAGCGCGCCGGCCAGGCGCCGCAGGTACGTGTCACGCTGCATACGGCCGTGTCGCGCTCCACGATCGCTCGCATATCGCTTGCGGCGTCGTGTGGCGCGCGAAGCTCTCTGCCGAAAGTTAAGAAAGCAGGTGAATGACCCGTACTGGCGGTGACCGCAGAGTTCATGGCGAACCTAATGGCCGGTAGGTGAGTGTCCCACGTATCGTGTTCTCGGCCGACGAGGATCGCCAGTTGCGGTTTGAGATCGCGATTCTTGCGTTCGATAGGATTGGCGGAAGGGTGGTAGAACGAGGTCAGGGCTTGCTCGATACCCATGACGTGGCAGACTTGCTGCATGATGTCGCTGACGAACTGGACACCATTGTCACTGACCAAGCGGCGCGCGACTCCATAGCGTAGGAACACCTCTGATGTGAGCGTCTTAGCGCATTCCAGGCTAGTAGCTTGGCGTAGGGCGAAAAGTTCTACCCAGCGCGTACACACGTCCTCTGCGATCAGTATCCATCTATGTCCGTCGCCGGTCTCGGGTAAGGGTCCAAATAAATCCACAGATACGACCTCGAATCTCCTGGCGGGGCTGGCGTCTGCAGAAGCCCCGCCGGCTTCCTGTTGTCGGCCTTGTAGCGTTGGCAAGCGACGCAGCGCTTGACGTAGTCGGTGACGAACGCCCGCATACCGGGCCAATAGAACTTGCCGGCGATGCGCCGCAGGGTGCGCTCGGCCCCGAGGTGGCCGGCGGTGGCCGCATCGTGGTACTCCGCCATCACCTGTGTGCGCTCGTGCTCCGGGATAACGAGGCAAGCGTCGTCATCGTCGCTGTCGTCGTTCAGTGCGTAACGGTATAGAATACCGTCGGAGAGTACGTAGCCTCGGTCCGCCCACTGTCTCCCCCTAAATGGAGAGTCGTCGGATTCCAAGTCATCGATTATTTTGCGTACCTCCGGATCTTTCAGTTGATTGTCGCGTACGTCGCTGGGTGTACGCGCCGGGAAATCAACCACGGCAGAGCATAGTTCACAATCGCTCTGCGTTTCCTGCGAGCACGGCGGGCGCGAGAGAGTATCTGCGATCACATTCATTTTACCTGGAGTGTAGTCGATGCGCAGATTGAACTCTTGGAGAGTGAGGGCCCACCGCGCCAGTCTGCCGCTGGGAGACTTGGTGTTCATCAGCCATCTGAGGGGTTGGTGGTCGGTCTTGACGATGACCTGTGCGCCTTCGATGTACCCTCTGAACTTGTTGACAGCCCACACGACGGCGAGCGCCTCGCGCTCGGTGGTCGTGTAATTACGCTCGGCGGCGTTCAGCTGTCGGCTCGCGTACTCGATGGGGCGCTCGTCCTGCCCCTCCCCCTGCATTAAAACAGCTCCAAGACAGTACCCGCTACTATCCGTGCGCAGCACGAAGGGTTGCGCCTCGTCAGCCTGCCTCAGGATCGGCGCCGTCGTCAGCAGCGTCTTGATAGTGTCGAAAGCTCGCTGCTGTTGCTCGCCCCAGCACCACACGCTGTCCTTTTTCAGAAGGTTGGTGAGCGGCCGGGCGACGTCGGCGTAGCCGGGAATAAATCTCCGGAACCAGCTGGAAGTTTGTAAGAAACATTTCAGATGTTTGGCGTTTTGTGGCAGAGGCATGGCAGTGATTGCTGAGGTTTTGTCTGGATCCATGTGGATACCACCAGGGACGATAACATGTCCCCAAAAATTTTACTGACTGGCATGCAAAGCAGCTTTTGTTACGGTTCACTCGCAGGTTGAACTTAGCCAGTCGGGTGAAAACAGTTTTTAGATCCTTTAGATGTGTCTGAAAGTCTGGTGATAACACAATAATATCATCCAGATATGCTAGCACTGTACTCGCTAGGTCTAGATTGGCCTTAAACCTATCAATGAGTCTCTGGAAGGTGGCTCCCGAGTTTCGAAGACCCATTGGCATTCGAATAAACCTATAAGTGCCCATCGGTGTGATGAAACATGTTTTGTCACGGTCGGCAGGGTCTACATTGACTTGAAAGTAGCCGGACCGCAGGTCGAGGGTGGTCATGTAGTTGCTAGTTTTAGCTGCATGTAGTATGTCTTCGATTCTTGGTAATGGGTACCTGTCAGGTTCGGTCACCTCATTCAGTTTTCTATAATCAATACAAAGACGCATACCTCCATCCTTCTTCGGTACCATGACAACATTCGCAGCCCATGGTGACTCGCACTCTTCAATCACACCGGCAGTGAGTAGCTTATCCAGTTCATCTTTCAGGGCGGCTCTCCTGTTCTGGGACATCCTGAAGGGGTTGGCAGGCAATAGGCTGCTGGTCCTCGCTGACTTTGATGTGATGAGTAGCAAAGTCAGTGGCCGGACCCTCTGTTGCAAATCGCTCCTCACTGTTACAAATTAATCGATTAAGTTCTGATCTTTCAACAGATGACAAAGTGTGACCTTCATCACCTCTCAACACTAATGAGTTGGTATCAGTTTGCATTAGATCAGAGTAATAAGGTGTCAACTGGAAGGATTCAACAAATGTAAACATCTGGTTTGGGGCATTTTGAAAGGAAAAACAGCACTGAGGGATGTTTACAATTATTCCTGCATTTAAAATGAAGTCACGGCCCAGTAAGGTTCTACACTGACTGTCAGGAAAAACAAGAAAATCTACTAAAGCCTCGCGATCTCCAATAGTGACTGACACTTGAGCAGTAAGAATATCACGTACCTTGTTAGATCCATCAGCCAAACCTACTGTCCTCCGCGTCGGCGTGAACTCGACACCAGAATTCACCAGAAGCTTGTGAAGAGCCGGACTGGCCACGCTCTGCGAAGCACCAGTGTCCAAAATAGCGACGCCCTTGCGCCCCGCGATAGTGACGTCCACTAGCGGGCGTGAGCTGTCGATGCTTTCTAAAGTGTTCAATGACTGAAAATCAGCTGTTGACGACGTAGTAGGCCTATTAGTATTGCAAGTATCACACCTCGATCTCACTACCCTGGTCGATTACAACCGTAACATTTAATAGCGGACCTAGTATCGCTACTGTCACCATTAACCGTTTTACTCGTTTCTTTAGCCTGAATTTCCGACACTCGGTTACAGTATGACCGAAACTTTTACAATAACTACAACGCGGACGAGAAGTTTTAAATTTAAGCTCGCTCGCGCTAGGAGGGGCGTTGATCGGCGAAGGACTGGCAGCGATAACAGCGGCAACGTCGCGGTCGTGCGGTTTGACAGATGCGCCGCGCGGCGGTTGCGCGGGAATTTTAATTTGGCTGTTATCACTGTTACTAGGAATTTTAACACTAGCAGATCCTACCTCGATCCTCGCTTCCTCGGCATCTCTCGCTTTCATTAATAACGATTCGACGTCGTTTACAGATTCGCGCGGCACACTTTTACGCACTTTACGATTCAACAATCCATACACTATATCTAATTGCAATCTAATGTCTATTTCGTAAGGGAACTTTGCGAATGTGGCGCGTATGCGGGATATGAAGGTTTCCGCGCGCTCGTCGTTTTGTTCTGAAGCGAAGATGTCCCGGAGTAGTTTGTATGCTGGGCGCGGGGCTCCGTACATCGCTCGCATGCGGGTCGTAGCCTCCGCCCACGTCTTCACGTTGCTTTTTACGCCGCGCCACCACGTAGCGGCGTCGTCGGTGAACAGCATCGTGAGCCCCCTCAGGGCATGCTCTTCACTGATGTTCATGCATTCGACGAACATTTCAACTGCGTCGATGAAGGATTCGATCCTGTCTGCATTGGCGCTGCCGCGGCCGTCGAAACGCGCTGTACATTTAGCCATGTTTCCCGTAGCAACAGCGATGGATGGCGAGGGCGCCGGAGGCGTCGCTTCGCGGCTGAATGTGGGCGCGGGAACTGGGTTGATGGCGGCAGCGTGTTGCATCGCGTTGCGCATTACGCTCGACAGTAAACTCGATAGTTGCTCTTCGGTAATTGCAATCGTATTAGATTCCTTTGCGGTCTCGTTTCTTGTAAAAGCGCGCGAGTTTGGGGAAGTGGGCGCGCCGTCGGCGCGCGAAGCCCCGTCGTCTTCTCCGGAATGAAAATCCTCGGCATCTTCGCCCTCGCGCTGATGTTGACCGGCTTCGCGGCATTGCTTCCTGGTTTTCATAGCGGTTGAATTAGGCGGATAGGTATCCATCACCGAATATTCCGAGAACTCGCTCGAGGAAGATGGCGTCGTGTCGATTTCGTGTGAAATTTTCTTGGCTTCTAGTGGGCGCCATTGTCGATGGAGGACAAAAGGAAACGTCTTCTTATCTTTCATATATATAATTAAACGTCTTCTTAGTTAAATATTTGGTTCACAAGAATAAATTGTACACAAAATCACGGTTCGCGAGGCGCGCGCGTGCGACCGATCGGAGTTGCTAGCCGAGAGAGCGAGACATGCCGAGCGAGCGAGAAGGCATAGGTTGCGTTCTGAAATCAGAATAAGGTTCGCGCTACAGGTATTGGTTTTTTGCTCTTGTCAAAGTCAGCTGTTCCAAACTTGTGGCGGCCAATTTTTGTGACTTAGCAGGGAGATAAAGGAGGGTCTTACGGTCCTCTAACTTTAGCAGAGCCTTGATCGACTGATTAGCGCTAACAGACGTTGAATCATTGTTTTTAAGCACGGGCTTCAAGGAGCCTTCAAGGACGGCTCTAACTTTTTATGGAATAAGGCTGTAAAACATAACAGCCTTATTCATAAAAAATCCTTAATTGAGTTTGATCGGTCTGTTACTTAGCAGAGATTAAGCTTGTTAGACGGTTGTCAAGAAGTGTGATTCATAAACGCTTGCTTAGCAGTCTGCTAGTTGTTGAGCTGCTGATAGACGGAATTAGACGCGTTATGTTGGCCACCTTGACAAATCAAAAGACAAAAAAATGGCCTAATCGATAATTAAAAAAAAAAAATTGACAGCAGTGACAGCAAATTACCAGGAAAAAAAAAAAAAAAACGAGATGTTTGTTTTCCCGCCATTCCGATCCGCATGTTTATGTTGTGCAAAAAGTCATAATTATGTTAATCATCCTTATTTTTTCATATTTATTGTTTGCTAATTTAGAGGATTTTAAATACAAATTCCTGAAAATAATTTTTCCTGTCTTTTTTTTTTTTTAATCTGCCGTTAGCCCTGCCTTCACTATAAATATCTTCGGTATCTATGGTTTTTGCTCTATGCAAAGTCAGCCTGTCAAACTTTGGCGCCATTTGTGA
>NC_133486.1:39019-54101 GCF_025370935.1 Choristoneura fumiferana
GTTTTGTAGCAATGATTCGCTTGGTTAAGTGTTAGGTTATGTGGATGCATGTTATATTTATGATATGTTAGGCTAAAGAAATAAATTTATTATTTAAAATTAGTTCTTTTTATTTCCCCCTTTTCTATATAACATTACTTTGTATAACATAATAATTACTGTTGGAATTTGTAAAGCCTGGGGTAACAAAGGTGGTACCAATTCGGACTTGGAATGCATCAGCAAAATAATAATTATACCTCAACTATCTTTGGGAATTTGGTGTGTAGGGTTTGCGTCGATGAATAATCGATCTATACAGCTCAGTCGTATCTCGGAAAAAACGCGAGTTTTCTGTATCCTCTATTTCACCATGAGGATGTGCAAGCGGACAGTCCTCCACAGTTGCCAAGCTATTGCCCAGCAGGAAGCGACATGGAGTGGGCTATGGGGTCTGGATAATGCGTAAGATTACTGAGCTAAGTATGCATTGGATAACGGATACGTACTGTTGTCTCACTAAATTTACTAAGTACTTAGGCAGTGACTCATCGCAAATTGAATGGGGCCTCAAACTGTATCATCATTGTTTTAACTCATTCGGCCCTAGTGACAATTCCGTGACTTTTCAGTTCTTACTAGGGTACTATGCCAGTGACACGTATTTTGTGACTGCTGTGAGATATGCGTAGGCATAGCGTAAGAGCTTGGCGGATCGTCGCATTCGGCTCCGGCAACGTTCCGCTAAGCCCTTTCGCTAGCCAGCCTGTAGGGGTACGAATTATTTTGACACGACATGCGTGCACTGGCATAGGAGTAAAACTAAAATGTCGCAGACGTGTCACTGGCACCGGAATGTATTACGTTTATGACACGTATACGTGTCACTGGCATAGAAGTGACTGCTGTGTGATAGCGTAAGAGCTTAGTTGCACCAGTCGCGCACAGTCATTCCCGGGCCGAAAGAATCCATACCAGAGCTTAATCACGTTTTTAAATAGCAAGATTATGAACGCTAGTGCATAGTGAAAGCGGAAGTTAGCAACTCCAAGATGGTTGCGCTATCAGCGGGTCATTTCGGTATCTTGTCGGTCCTTTCGCTTTAACGTGACCTGGAGTTAATTCAGTCTAGAAATAACTCGAGTTGCACCAAAGGTATCTTTATTATTATTTATTTATTTATATTTTAAGAATACATAGATTGACAGCGTACATTATGAGTATACAGGAAAACCAAAAACAATTATAAAGACCTCGAGGTTCATAAATATTCATAGGTACTAAAAGTTATTAAAACTAATGTGAGTATTAAATAAATGTAAAATCAACAAATACTAGGTTTGGTGAAAGATAATAATAGGTTAATAGTAATACCGTAAACTGCTTCAACTTTGCCTCTGGCCCCAACATTGCCTGAGTTGATTTAGAGTCGTTAACTTAGCACTCTTATAGGTTTTAAACTTTTATCTACACGGGAAATATTATTACGGGGGGATAAAAAGTTTTAAAACTTAAAGGTGCTAAGTATCGACTCTAAATCGAATCAGGCAATGTTGGGCCAGAGGGCAAAGTTGAAGCAGTTTACGGTAATTTATTTTTCGACCAACTTGGATTCATTGAGTTAGTGATACAATTGAATAAAACTTATGCTTAGTGTTAGATAAATGTTGATTAAAACACTATTACAAAATGTATGTGTTTTTGGTGTTTTAAGTGTTTATTAATATAAATCATACAGCTATGCACAATACACGGTTATCACGGCACTGATGTGTGGAGTTGCACTTACGTGTTGTGGAGAAATAGAATGGAAAAGAGAGGGAATTCAGCTCTGCAAAGCGTTATATACTGAACCCATTCGTCATTCCGTTCAGAGTGAACAGAATGTACTTGCGACTGGCTCAACCAATCAGTGGCCCGATCTTCGCTAGAAGACCGGGTCACTGTGGCCACCATAGACACACGTAAGTGATTCGGCATCCAGGCTTTCTGCCCGGGAGTGAGTGGCGTTTCAGACGCCACATCACCCCCCTAGGGAGAAAACAAGGATGTGGTTAACAAAATTCTTAAAGTAATTATGATTAATGGTTGTACATATGACTACTGTAGGTAAGTACAAGGGCATATGTGACTTTAAGTTAAACATGATCCAGAAAATGACTAAATGAGGCAAATATTCAACACAATAGTACAACCAGGTTAATATGACTAGTGTTAATCAAAAACAGGCCAGCCAAAATTCTACTTTAAGTACATAAGAGTAAAGGCTGGTATAACAGCTATTAAGTTATAAATTAATACAAGAAAATAGGCCAGTCGAAAGTAGACCTTATCGAAATTACAATAAAGGCTGGTATAACAGCTATTAAGTTACAAAGTAATTGAAGAAAAATAGGCCAGTCAAAAATCGACCTTATCAAAATTAGAATAAAACTGGTATATATCAGCTGTATAATTATACATTATGCAGAGAAAAGAATTGGGCCAGTCAAAATTCGGCCTTAAGAAAATACAAATAAAGCACAGTTAAGAAAAAATATAACAAACTTAGAGATCTAGAATTTCTTTGAATTTAACTGAGCGACCCGACCGAGTGGTAACGAGCTTAGGTACTACGTTAGGTACTGGAGCGGTTTCAGGGACTAGGGGCGCTGGCGGTCGCGCTGAGGGCGCTGGCGATTGCACTGGCAGTGCTGGGGACGGCGCCGGAGGCGATGGCAGCAGCGCTGGTCGGCCTGGTGCGGCAGGTTCGCTGTGGGTGAGATAGTCATTATTAGAAGTGATGTATGCGGGTTTGACCCGGTCTATACTGACGGTGGTCCGTCGTCCGGCAATATCTATAGTCATAGTCTTGTCGCTTCTAAACAAAACCTTATAGGGGCCCGTGTAGGGTGGCTGCAAAGCCCGGCGGACCGTGTCATCGCGCAGGAAAATATGGCTCGTTGTGGCTAAATCTTTAAAAATAAACGTTTTAGGCTGCGCGTGACGGGAGGCCGGAATTGGACGGAGATCAGCCATTCTGGCCCTCAATTGGCCAACAAAGTCATCTGTCTCATATGAAGGGGAGGCGTTGGGTACCAGAAATTCTCCTGGTAGGCGCAGCGGTTCCCCATAGACGAGGTCTGCGGCTGAACAATTTAGATCTTCTTTAAGGGCTGTACGGACACCTAACAGTACTAATGGAAGTGCTCTATGCCAGCTGTCATTGTGGCACATTAGGGCAGCTTTTAACTGGCGGTGAAAACGTTCAATACAGCCGTTAGCTTGAGGGTGGTAGCTAGTCGTTCGCGTGCGTTTAGAGGTGCCCAGGTCCATGAGGCGGTTAAATAAAACAGACTCAAACTGTCGGCCTCTATCTGTAGTGACTGTGGCGGGCACACCAAAACGCGCGATCCAACCGTCGACGAAACGATCGGCTACCTCCTCGGCAGTGATAGACATCATAGGCCATGCCTCAGGCCATCGTGAGAAACGGTCAATTGCTGTCAGGCAGTATGTGTAGCCATTTGACACAGGCATCGGGCCGATGATGTCTATATGCACATGTTTAAATCTAGCCGTCGGAGCAATGAAATCTCCAAGTGGGGACGATACATGACGGGTTACCTTACTCCTTTGGCACGGAAGGCACTCACGAGCCCACGTGCGACAATCTTTGTTGACGCCAGGCCACACGTAGCGGTCGGCAACAAGTCGCGCTGTGGCTCGAGCGCCGGGATGACTCAGGCCGTGCAGGCGCTCGAACGCAGGTCGGCGGTGCTGCAGCGGCAGGTACGGTCTCGGCTTGCCCGTCGTCATGTCGCACAGGACTGTGATGTCTGTTCCTGGAATAAGAGTTGGCATTAGTTTCAGCGAAGACTTATTTGAGATAGTTTTAAGCTCATCATCTGTCTGTTGGGCTTGAGCGAGGCTAGTATAGTCTTCTGAGAGGGAAATGGCTTCAATGCGAGACATGGTGTCCGCTACCACATTGTCCTCTCCCTTAACATGTCGAATATCAGTGGTGAACTGAGATATAAATGTCAGCTGATTTAACTGAGCCGGTGGTAATTTCTCTCTTCGTTGTTGAAAAGCATAGAGCAACGGTTTATGGTCCGTATATATTGTGGCATGTTGTGCCTCTAATATATGACGGAAATGTTGGACTGCTGCATAGACAGCCAACAGCTCTCTGTAATAGGCGGGCCAAACAGCTTGGCTCGCTGTGAGCTTCTTACTGAAAAATGCTAATGGTTGCCACCCCTGCTCAGTTTGTTGTTCAAGAGATGCACCAACCTGCGTACCGGAGGCATCCGTGTATAAAGCTAAAGGAGCGTTAAGTACTGGATGTGCCAGCTGGGTTACCTTTGACAAACTGTCTTTGCAGGCGTGGAAAGCGTTCTCGAGTTCAGGGGTCCATGGCATTGGCTTTGCACCTTTAAGTTTTGTAGCTGTGAGGAAGTCTATGAGTGGAGCTTGTGTCTCTGCAGCATTAGGTATGAACTGTCGGTAGTAATTAATCATACCTAGAAACCTTCTCAAACCTTGGGCTGTTTTGGGTAAGGCAAAGTCTTGGAGAGCAGATATCTTATCTGCAGGAGGCTTGAGACCATCCTTGGAAACATGGTAGCCAAGAAAAATGACTTCTGCAGCACCAAGTACACATTTAGCAGCATTGACAACCATACCATAGTCAGCTAAACGCCTGAACAATGTGCGGAGGTGAGCAGCATGCTCTTCAGCATCTCGGGAGAAAACCAAGATGTCATCTACATAAGGAAAACAAAAATCCATACCTCTCACTACTTCGTCGATGAAACGTTGGAACGTCTGTCCAGCATTGCGGAGTCCGAAGCCCATGTAGGGGAATTCGAAGAGCCCAAATGGAGTTGTTATAGCTGTCTTGCAAACGTCTGCAGGTTCCACTCGGATCTGTTGGTAAGCTTTAACAAGATCGATAGTGCTAAATATAGTGGAGCCAGCCAGGTTGTGGCTGAAGTCCCCTATGTGACGCACAGGGTACCTGTCCGGCACGGTGCGGGCGTTGAGCGCCCTATAGTCACCACACGGTCTCCATGTTGCATCTTTCTTGGCCGCGAGGTGAAGGGGCGACGACCACGGGCTCTTGGACGGACGCGCTGTCCCAACTCGCACCATCTCAGCGAATTCTTTCTGCGCAGCGCGTAGCTTGTCGGGCGCGAGGCGGCGCGGCCGAGCCACGACTGGTGGGCCGTCGACTGTCTTTATGTGATGCACGGTGTTGTGCTTCACCTCACGTGTGATGCCAGGAGGTCGGGTTATTTCTGGAAATTCAGAAAGAATTGTGTTATTAGGAGTAATATTTATGGCTTTTACACTTAACTGCCCACAGTTAGCGATGGTGGCCGGAGTTGTTAACCCTGTGACACCACACCGCAGTACTTTGTTACGACAGTCAGGCAGAAGGTTGTAGTATGCTAAAAAGTCTGCTCCTATTATTGGAGTTTCCACATCGGCAATGATGAAATTCCAGGTAAAATCCCGACGGAGGCCAAGATTTAAATTTAATCTGCGGCAGCCATATGTTTTGATATTTGAGCCGTTAGCTGCACACAGAGAGTAGTCCACAGGTTGTATCCTATTTGTTAACAGCTTCCTGGGAAAGCAACAAAGGTCTGAGCCGGTATCTAAGAGGAATGAATACTTAGTGTCTTTGTCTGTAACAAAAAGGCGGCTACTACAGTGACGGTCAGATGCCGCCGCTACTGACCGTCGGGCTGGTTTCCCGACCAGCTACATGGAGACGTGCACTTAGTAGCCTTGCTTTTATAATTGTTATGGTACCAGCACAACCTACCTTTGCTACTGTCCCTAGGTTTGGATTTTGATCTAGATCGAGAGCGAGCCCTGCCCCTTGTTCTGTCGGCTGTTAAAGCAGCCACTTGTGAACAAAGCTCATTAAGTCGAGTGTTAATTGCATTCCAGTCTGGTATAGGCGCGGGGCTAGCAATTGTTGCAACAGTATTATGGACTGGACTCACCTCTAATATTCTATCGGCCAGTTCTGCAACCTTGTCCAGGTTAAGGTCACTCTGGGCCGTCAGTATGCCTTGTGCATTGTGGGGCAGTCGCTGGAACCATAGCTCCCGCAGCACTGTATCATCTTTCAGGGAGTTCCCCGCTAAGGAACGGAGATGTCTAAGAAATTTAGACGGCTTTCGCTCACCCAACTCTTCACCAGAGAGCAGTTGTCTGACCTTCTGGGATTCCGAAGTTGAGAACCTGTGGATCATTTGCTCCTTAATATATAAATACCTTTCTCCCTTGGGTGGAGGGTTAATCACCAAGTCCTCCATTTCTTTAGACAGACGGGCGTCCATCTGGCCGACGACGTAGTTGTATTTCGTTTCGTCTGCCGTGATGTGCGCGAGCGCGAAGTTAGACTCGATATGCGCAAACCACGCCGCGGGCCGGTCCGACCAGAAAGGCGCTAGATGTGGGCGGATGGCATGCGCAGACATTTGGGGAGTCCGCGCGGGGTCTGCCGCCGCCAGCGTCCTCAGCTCTTCATTGGTACCTGCTAAAATTCTGTTTTGCTCCTCTAATTGTTGGAGCTTTCGCTCGATTTCCTCTAATTGAGACATTACGCTCGATTATTACACTCGATCGGTCGGCTAAAGACAAAGTATAAGTAATTACAATAACGTGCTTCGACTTTAAACAGTGGACAAAACAGCAAATTACAAACTAAAGTACGCTATACGAAAAAGTCACTAAAAGTTCGTAAGTAATTCTTCTTTTTTCGTTGCGCGATGACTGCGCGATGACAGATGAATGAAGGTTAGGTTGTCCACGAGGTACCAGCAGGCGTTCGGATACTTGTACAGAGCGTGGTCGCGAAGTTGCGCGTACGTTCTAGTTGGATAAAAATCGATGCCCGCATCCAAGATGGACGACCGATGAAAAATTAATTTTACGCCAGACCATGCGTTTAGTAGAAAGTTAGTATGAAGGTTATAATATTGTGCACACATACACACACCAACACCACAGAAAAAGTCTCTGCCCTCGCAGGCCGACGACGCGTCGCTCCTCAAACTTCCAAATAAGCACGTGCGTGGTTAGTACTTTGGAAAGCGAAAAACCCTTGCAGCGAGGCACGCCCGCCCGGCGGCTGATGGTAGCCAGCCCAGGCAATCAGGCAATGCGGGTTAAAAATGGGGGCTTCCGTTGTGCGTTGGGGTCGGCGCCTAGCGCGCCGCGTGTCGGAGAAGCTGGCGTGTTTTTCTATATAGCACGGGCCGGCTTTCTAGGCCGGATCACGTCGGGGTCACCAGTTTGGTGTTTTAAGTGTTTATTAATATAAATCATACAAGTATGCACAATACACGGTTATCACGGCACTGATGTGTGGAGTTGCACTTACGTGTTGTGGAGAAATAGAATGGAAAAGAGAGGGAATTCAGCTCTGCAAAGCGTTATATACTGAACCCATTCGTCATTCCGTTCAGAGTGAACAGAATGTACTTGCGACTGGCTCAACCAATCAGTGGCCGATCTTCGCTAGAAGACCGGGTCACTGTGGCCACCATAGACACACGTAAGTGATTCGGCATCCAGGCTTTCTGCCCGGGAGTGAGTGGCGTTTCAGACGCCACATGTATTATAAAGGTCGACGAATTCAGCTTAATTTTGCGTGAAGTAGAAAAGGGAGATAAAAATTTTCAACAAAAAAAAAATAAAACCGCCGAACACTAAGAAGCAAAAAATAATAGGTAAACATTTTTTTTATTTAACCATCATCTAGTTACAATTTGAAGTCGATACCTAGCACGAACCGGAGGAGTGATAGAAACCATCAGATAACACTATTATCTTACAACTTCTGCTGGTAGTGCCGATTAGCACGACTTCAAACTGAGTTTGGTTATATTTTTTTGCGTTTTAGTTTTTTCGGCAGTTAGTTTTTGTTAAAATGTTTTTTTTTTTTTTTTTTTTAGGATTTGTTTTTTCCAAATTTAATTTGGGACCGACTTCGGCTTGGGAATTGGGGCTTGTCCAGCAGTGGACTGCTGTAGGCTGATGATTGATATTATCATATCCAATTCGCCAAAATCTCAGAATTATCAAAATCGGACTATTACCTAATACTCTGTAAAAAGCTATGGAACCTCCTCCGTTTTTTTCATCGGATTAAAAAATTGCATAAACGGTGGCCTTGTCCGATGCATGCATATTTTTATATATAAATAGACTTTAGGCTTTTATTACTTAGCCGAGATGTGGACTGGTTGAACATTGGTTGTAATAAGGATCGGCGACGAATTATAGTCATAGTTGGCAGTAATGTGGACATGCAAAATTATTGATGATCAGGCCTTTTAACAGCCAGTTACAGGTAGGCAGGTTTTTTTTTTTTTTTTTTATATTTACCAGCGGCGTCTTTAGCCCATGTAGGCCCGTGTGCAATTATTACTTTAGCGCCATCTAGGAAGCGCGCGGTCAAAATGGAATAGGTACAAAGTGCCGCGGCCGGCGCCGGCGCCCCTAACACCGCTGCGCCCGTGTGCAACGCACACCCTGCACTATAGGTAAAGACGCATCTGTGTCATGGCTAAATGATGCTGATGATTGCAGGTTTGGGTCCGGAAATTCACGAGCGGGACGGCCTCGTGCACAGATAATCTCTAAGATAACTATGCCACTACATTGATCCTCAGGGTGCACAAATAAAAAAAAATTTTTCGGAACCAAAATTTTTTTTCTGCTAATTTTAAAACAATATTTTTATTGTGTAAACCTATATGACTGTAAAAAAAGTTTGAAATGAAATGTATTTGTTATTATTATTATTAAAAAGTCGTATCCAGCAACATCTTATTCCTTGCACTCACCTTTCCTTCATTTGCCTCAGGAATTCATCCCGCCAGGAAATTGTATTGTTACAACGGAAAACTTTTTTCCCAAAAGCAAAGTGTGTGTAGCCTTTGAGATTAAACAAGGTTAGCAAATTAATTTTTGAGGCCAAAGATAAATAAAATTAAGTTTAACAATTTAAGTTGGCGAGTTTTTTCAGCGGTTGAATATGGTTTTGACGTTTATGCCTCAGAACGTGTGTGCTTAGGGCTTTGTAGAGAATTTAGAAAGTTAGAACAATGAACAAAGTGATTTGAATTTTGATCGATTCGTTTTGAAATTGTATGAGAATCGCTCAAATGCAAACATTTTAAAAGTAACGAGAATTCGTCATCAGATGATGATGGAAATCCAGTCAATACACGGCCCACTGTTAGACACAGGCCTCCTCTGAAATTGAGAGGGTGTGGGATGTAGGTACCTCCAGCGGATTGGGAAACTACACACACAATTATGTATTGCAAAATTCACTGTAAATTTCAGGTGTTATTTTTTTTACATAAAATCCGAACTCAAAGGTGCAAGCCCGGGTTTGAACTCCTGACCACCACAATGATATTTCTAACACATGAGAGAGTTACTTAGTGCGAGCACCATAGCACAGAATAGGATAATAGTACCATAGGAACGGAAGTGGCAGTGAAAAACGTTCTGTCAACCTAAAAGCATAAAACTTGTGCAGCAACAAAAGAATTGCCGATCCGTTGCCAGCTTAAATTGCTAAGATATAAATAAATAACTTAAATTTCGTTGGTTATAACTGGTCCTGATCGCGTCTTCAGAATCGCCCATTAATTATTTGTGCACAACCTACTGACTGTTCGAAGTCGGTGCGAAGGCCAAAAAGGTCAACTCAAGTCAAATATTGTAGGTACTTTGAACAAAACGGTAAGTATCAGGGTGTGATGATGGCGCAGTCAGGTAGGATAACTGTGGTTTATCATTAAAGTGTATATTTAGTTACTTAAACAACACTTATAACGTAAATTTGGAGTCAGGGAATTCAGGGATCACACATGTGTGGGACGGAATGATCGACTGGGACTCCTTTCACTCGTTACAATGGAATGGGCGAACGTGGGCTTAGACACGTGCTGAGGTACATCCGTATTTTGACCGCATTGGGTCGCAAAGAAATCCTCTTACGCGTAATGTACATGAATGATTTATAATCATGTTAATTAACACTTAAAACGTAGTGGCTCCTACCACCACCCAACCAACCAACTTGTGCAAGGTCTGCCCGGATTGCTACCACCATCTTGCTCGCTAATCCTGCCGTGAAGCAGCAGTGCTTGCACTGTTGTGTTTCGGCGTGGAGAGTAAGAAAGCCGTTGAAATTACTGGCACTTGAGGTATCCCATCTTAGGCCTCTAGGTTGGCAACGCGTCTGCAATACCCCTGGTGTTGCAGATGTTTATGGGCGGTGATCTATTTCCATCAGGATACCCACTTGCTCATTTGCAATCGAATTAAAAAAATAACTATTTGAATGGAGTTAAGTAAGCAAGCTGCAGTCCACGATCCTTTGGTGCAGTTTTTTCGTCTTTCGACTGGGGCAAAGGTACTGTCTCATGCATACATATTATAACATATAGGTTATACATATTAAGTTGATTCTTGTCAAAGTGTTAAAATATATTTTAAAGGTTGCTTACAGTGTTCAGAACTTTATCTAACTTTACTCGAATTTGCTTTAAACAAGTCAAATGACTAGTTTTTGTATATTTCTGTAACTATAATAGCTATAAGTGGAAACTGTATTGGCTGATGTGTTATAGACATGTTTATATATCGTTGTGTTATTTTAAGCTGTTTGTTTCCCAATTTAATTAGAAAAAACGTTTGGGCTCCACATACAATGTTTTTGGTGTCCTGTCGTGTTACCAAGTAACTTAGTTTTATATTGTTAGTTTTAGTGTTTTGTGACTGTAACGTGGTGGTAGTGATGGAACCAAAATAAAAAAGTAAATAATAATCCCTAAATTAATCCCTATTTCCCTTGATCACGGCATCACGCGTGAACGGCTGGACCGATTTCGCTAATTATTTTTTTGTTGTGTTTGCTATTGCCAGAAGAAGGTTTTTATAAAACAAGATTAAGAAAATAAAAAAACAAACAAGCACCAGCTAGTAATAAATAAATATCAAGGGACACATGACACCAATTGACCTAGTCCCAAAGTCAGTAAAATCCTTCCTTCATCTACTGTCAAACCTAATGGTAGTTAATAGATATTCTGCGAAATATCATTCATCCACTATAAGGTCCTCACGCTACATTTTTCCCGTAATTAAGCAAGCACATACTTAAGCATAAGTCCCCCTTTGACATTCACGTTCCCAAGCGTTCGAGGAAAACATCTTCAATAGCCGCGTGGGCGGAAGCCGATAAAGAAACTGATGCATATGTTATTTTTAGACCTGATGTATCAAACAAGATATACACGACATCGAAGTAGAAAGTAATAAGTATATAAATTATTTTTTTGGTTTAACTTTTTTTTCATGAGTTGTTGCCTTGAGTGCTGTCACTCGTTAGTTCTTAGATAAGGTCCTCACTGAAAATCAGCGGCACGGCTGCCGTGCCATTATGCTGAGTGGGGACCTATTTAGCGTCATGTATGTCTTGTCTTTGTAATGTTAATTGTGATGTTTTTACGGTGTTGAATAAATGTATTTTCTTTTTTTCTTTAAATTGATTTCTTTCACAACGTGAATGTCCTAAGATTGTAATAAGTTCGCAAACACGACAACAATGTAGCACGTTACGGTAACAGGCATATCCATATATTGATTTCATAGTAAGATACGACTTTTTCGAATATATTGTTGGCCTGCGATGAACACGTATTACTGAACTAACTCGTTCATCTATCGCTTACTTTTCAGCCTTTGCAACAATGTACTAGGAATATAATCAATCTAATATATAAAAATCTCGGGTCAAATATTTTTGTGACCAAACTCCTTCGAACCGGCTTGACCGATTTTTATGTTTTTTTTTGTGTATATTCGGTAGGTCTAAGAATAGCATGTAAACTATTGTTCTACTTGTACGCGGACGGAGTGGCGGGCAACAGCTAGTTATATATAAAATTTTAAGATATATCCAGACATGATACACGACGCCGTGCTAAAAAGTGTCGCACGGCGTGACTTCACGGCCCCCACTCCCGAACTTTGACACGCTTCATCTTTGTCATTTTTTGTTTGATTGACAAAAGGAAAATAACGCGTCCAATAATTTCTGATAATCTAAGTGACGGAAAATATAAATAAAATACAGAAATAGAATAATTTTTTTAGAGTCATTTATTTACTTATTTATTAAGAGAGTATAGTACGCGTGGGATACTGCTGTCTTTATCGCTCGTGACATAAGCGCTCGCAGCCGTCCCCCCATGCTCCCCCTTCCGCAACGACGTCCGTAATTTATATCGAGATAGCTGTAGGCTTTTCAAGATTTGGGCGGTTGAATTTTGGGTTTCGTTGTCCTCATATATATACGAAAAGTATATTTCTATGCCTGTGGTTTTTCAATTTTTGTAAAAATGCTTTATTGCCTGTAATTCTCGTGCAAAGTTGACATCTTTTTTTTGTCGACTTTTGAGCTCCTGTAATTCTGATATTACACATTTATATGAAAATCTGAAAAAACACAGCCATAAATAATTACGTCTAGTGCATACTTACGAAATTTCATCTATTTCTGTTGCCTAGTTTTCAAATGAGACCGGGACTACGTTTGTATGGAGAATGGAACGAAGAGATATCTCTTAATAATTAACATTAACAGGCTTACAGTATAAACCAAAGCGTATAATGCTAGTACCTAATTATTTATATTAAAAGTAGGTTCATTATCAAAGATTAAGAAATAAAAACTATTAACAATACAAATTACAATAGAGATATATAATTATTACGGAATGCCAACTGTCGGCGAACACATCACAAAGACGAACATTTCCGCCACAAAGTGATGAGTACTTAATGTTTTTTCTCAGGAAACTACTACCAAATTTGTAGTAAACCATACACAATACCTACTGGAAAAAGTTCCCTTGAAACTATGAAAAATTCTGAAAGGAACCCTTTGCCCATCAGTGGGCCAATATAGGCTGGGTGATGTACCTACCTAATGTAAATGTTTAAAAGCTTATTATAGATGGGTAACTTGGACCTTGGAACTGTGTCACGAACTTGGGACACAAAGTTACCTCTAATTAACTTCTGAACTCGAAACTCAATTAAACGGTATCCTGCGATTTTTCGTGGAAAACGGCTTTAATCTAAACCGTGTTTTAGTCGCATGAACAGTTTTAAACTCTGCCGTAATTCACTTAATACTTGCTAGTTATAATTCTGAGTGGCCAAGTTCTGTCGAGTCACTTCATCCTTCTTATATTAAAAACTAGCCTTATACCCGCGACTCCGTCCGCATAGATAAGTCATGAAATTTGATAAGTATACATAGCTGGACATCTGGAATAACACATAGGCTATGAAACGTATGAATGGACTGTTTACTAAAAAGCAAACGCAGAAATAATATGATTAAATTGAAATATAATATTTTGACTTGAAAACCCACACAACACAAAGCAATAATGACAAGTAACACATAAAAGAAAAATATAAAAAAAAAACTTTACAAAAAATACACCAAAAAGTACAAAACTCCAAGGAGTTTGCTACAGGCAACTTTTTATAACGGGATATACACGGGATAGGGATAAAACCTTGAAACTTCAACCGCTGGGTTTAAAGTCATGAAATTTTGTTTAGTTGTTCTTAACACAACCTTAATGAAGATAATGATATAAAAGAGAGATTTTCTGTAGCTAATTTTTATTTATCTAGTTACACTTTTATATATTTCTATTGTTATGAGGCAATATCGCGAAGACTACCTTTCGTTTTTTTTATTGTACAATTTTTGGGACAACAAGGTATTGTATTGCATAACTCTTTATTGTACATGAAAACCTTATAAAAACACACTAAAATATCAGTGAACAAGTAAAATCGATGAACAAAGGCGAACTTATCCCTTGAAGGGATCTCTTCCAGTTTGAAAAGATATCGGAAACAAGATTAGACAATACGAGTACTACGATGAAAAGATAAAAGAACCGAAATTGTTTTTTTTTCGAATTTGTAATTTTTTTTATTTTCGAAACGCTGTAAAAAACGTACTCGTATTTTAAAAAGGAATTGGAGGACGGACATGTCTTGCGTCTCGCATACAAATGTGTATCCCCGAGGAAATAAAGGTCCTCGTAATACTATGCTTTTGACGGAAGACGTAATAAATCTCACATCGCCCAGGCGTTTCTTGGTGACATAAAGTCCTATGTTGGATTTTATGGAAACAGAAATGCACCTTTCTACTACTACTTATACTTTGTACTTCATTTCATTGTATACCTCTTTTTAGGGTTCGGGAGCCAAAATGGCAAAAACGGAACCCTTATAGTTTCGCCATGTCTGTCTGTCTGTCCGTCAGCGGCTTTGCTCAGGGACTATCAATGCTAGAAAGCTGTAATTTTGCACGGATATAATGGTAAACTATGCCGAAAAAATAGTACAATTACAAGTTAAAAAAAAGACGTAAAGTGGGGTGTTTTTTTTTTCTCATCCAACCCTATAGTGTGGGGTATCGTTGGATAGGTCTTTTAAAACCATTAGGGGTTTGCTGAGACGATTTTTCGATTCAGTGATGTGTTTGCGAAATATTCATGCAAATTATCATTAAAATCGAGCGTCCCCCTCCCCTCTAAAATCTAATGGTGAGTGGAAAAATATGAAAAAAATCAGGATGGTAATAAGTATATCAAACTTTCAAGGAAAACTATAGCGGCCAAGTTTGCTTGAGAATTATTAGTACTTTATGAGTAAATAGCAGCCTAAGGTATAAAATATACCTAAACTTGGAAGATTCCGTATAAAATACGAAATCCTTATAAAATATTATTTAATTTTTTCGTAATAGCTACGGAACCCTATTTTGGGCGTGTCCGACACGCTCTTGGGCGGTTTTTTATCAGTGCGATGCCAGAGCAGCATGGTGTATATAGAGGGGGGACGGGTGGGCCGCGCCCACCCAGGATGTTGGGCTACCGTCTCGAAATTCTATAATACTGATATCTTTACACAAAAACCCAGGCAAGCTCCCTGAAAATAACCTAGATACGCCAATGCATAACAGGTCGGTAGTAATAGT
>NC_133486.1:54201-114356 GCF_025370935.1 Choristoneura fumiferana
ACGATATATTTTTTTTTACATTTCATATTATTACATTACATTACTAAATTAATAGTACATTATTGCGAAGGCCGGGAAAAGAGCAATTCGTGGATGAGTTTCAAATTCGTGTTTCAATAAATACGAATCCACGAATTGCCATTTCCGCTGAGGCATGTATGTATAGTGCTTTTCTCCAATATTTCATGCGACGAAATTAAAGCAAAATAGCTAAAATATTAAATTAAATGCTTTAAAAAATTGCCTTATACTCCCGCGATAAGTAATTGTTTTTTTATTTTTTTTAAAGTACACGGCACGACTCTTAATGCCATTTCATAGAGAAAAATAATTTCATTTTAAAAGAATGTAAGTATTAGGTACTTTGCATTTTGCAATCTTTTTATTCATCATCGTCATCATTTACGGTGAAAGAAAACATCGTGAGGAAACCAGCACAAAATCTGCGAAACGATTCAATGGCGTGTGTGAACTTCCCAACCCGCTCTTGGCCCGCATGGGAACTACGGCCCAGGCCCTCTCATTCTGAGAGTAGGTCTGTGCCCAGCAGTGGGAAGTTGATGGTGATGATTGATGATGATGATTAATCCTCATAATACTTTCCAGGGTCACAAGTCGTCCAGCGGCCATGATGGCCACGGGAGACACGGTGGCACCCAGCAGTCGGCCGAGGGTCATCAGGGGGGAAGAAGTGGGTCTACCACCACGGGTTCCCGGCGAAGACCGCCAATCTGGTCATCATCGATCGAAGAGCTGACAAGTTCTCCCATGGACCTAATTATTACGGGTAGCGCGTTAGACGCAAGAGAGGTGTGTTGCTTGAAAGAATTTCCTTTTACCCGAATGATAGTTTGATAGAAAATTGGATTGGAAATTTTATTTAACAAAAAAGATCGTAAGTGTCTAATTAAGTATTAAGTAGGTACCTAAATGTTAAAAACTGAAGAAAAATTACTTAAAAGAAGATTGTTTTAAAAAATACTCACTGAGAAGCAAAAAAGTTACCTCTATATTTTCACCCTTATTTTTTTTTAATTTAAATTGGACTAAACGGTAAGCAAACCTCTTCAAAATCTCTTTTGCCAGTGGCATTTCAGTTAGACTGTCACATGAAAAAGGTTTCGATCAACTAAGTAGTATAGCAAATGGTAATTCGGTCAAGGTAATTCAGTCAAGCGATAAGTGAACTATCAACGGCTACAAAATTGAAGCTGTATTGTACTGCATTGCGAAAATCTGAACAGAACTAGAACAATGGAAATAAGATTGAATATAAGTAGCAAGATACAGTAAACTTTCTTTGAAATATTTTTATTAGTATTATTAGGTATAGGAAATAATACTTATTTAAGAAAGCTACAAAAATAATGTAAAAAGAAATTCCAATTATAATGGTTCTCCACTAGAGATCGAAGAACAAAAGTAAGAATACAAAATAAAATCAGTTTCAAAGCTACTTACCTAAAATAGAGGGTGTAGTTTTTAATTTTTATAAAGCACAAAGCCCCTATTTACATATTCTATGTTTGCGTATCGTCTGGAAAGATCTTTGCTCGGTGCTCAAAGGAAAGGATTCAACTAAAAGAGAAAAAGGTACATCTTAATACCTACTTGCTTGCTTATTTTGACTGCATGCAATATGACTTTATGTTATTTTTCGATAAAAAAAAAGTACTAGGTCTCTATTCTGTGGCAATTTCAGCAATTTCCTTGGTAATGCACCTCCTTGATGCAAGGAATAAGTCTGCCTAATTTCGAGTCTCTATACTTTCAGTTGTTTAGGTAGGCTACATGGTGTCTTTACGTTACTTTATTATATGTAGAAATGGAAGACCCGTGGACTACAGAAGTTAGCATTTCAGTTCTGTTCAAATTTTCATTAGGACATAAGATAATTCAATTCTAAATATGCTTTTTTTATGTTAGATCTGTATTTTATCGACAGCTGAAAGGGGCAAATTTTGACCCAGTGTCATTACCATTTTATGTATCATTATTGTTTGCTGCTTATACCAAAAGATTCGCGCCGAAAGCTTTTTTGCCTTTATATACTCGCACACTCACCAAACTGTTGTTTTCTTAAACCTTGATAATATAGGTTTGTTTTGTATCTAAAAAATCAGGAACATGACAAAGAGAAAAGAAACAAATGCGGTACAAATACGCCTTTTATACGAAAGCGATTGATCCGTTCTATTTACTGTCTCTAAAATTTGAAATACTTTTTTAACCATCTTGTTAAATCACTAATAATAAATTTGTGTCCAATGAGAAAAAAATACATTATTTAATAAAATAAAATGATTCATAGATTTTGTGAACCTAATATGAAAATATGGTTCGTCAATTTTACTTTTTTACAGGCGAAAGCACTGACAAAAAATCAGCCTGTGCATAAAAAGGTTGCAGAATCAAATTATTATTCAAACTTTGTTTTTGATAAAATATTTTTATGTTACAATCTAGTTAGAGTGTAATATAGATGTCTAAGTATATTTTTAAGAAGATTTAGATTGGATATTTGTACTTTAAGTTTTTAATTTTTTATTTCAATTGTAATAGCAATTAATTCGTACACTGCCTTTAATGTAATATTTGATCGAAGCCATTTTGTCTAATATTCCTATTATTTCATTAATGTAAATATTATTTCATGTAAATAAATGTATCTCTAAGTCTATTGTAAATAGTTTCGTTTTTGTACGTTTTAATAAAGCATGTGTTTTATAAAGTTGTGTATTTTTCAATTAATAAGTTTTTGGTAAAAATTTCATTTTTCATACAAGCTGAGCATGACTGTAATTTTGTTGACTGTGCTTATATTGTCACCCGAACTACATTTGCATAACATATTTCAAGTCGATGCCATTAACGTTGAAGAGTTTCGTCCTGTGGAGAAGTTCCTGGCCGGACTACCAGGATGTCACTACCAGATTATTGTATTGTCACGCAATTTAAATAAGTTTCTAGTCAATATAACCACTGGAAGTTGGTCGAATTTAACTTGCAAGATTTGATGACAGACAGACAGACCGACAGACACACAGACAACGGGGCAGGTGGAACTAAATAAAAGCTTATAACTATTATTACCTGCACAAAAATAGCATTTTTTTCCATCTAAATAAGTGTCGAAACTTAAAAGGTTCTTACTACATTCATTCCTACATTCTTACCTACCATACCAGCATTAACTAGGCTACAAAAACTAATTTTGTATAACAGATATTTCAAATATCCTTACATAACCTTCCTAAAGGTAAATAACCTAAAGGCAATTCCCAAATTAATTTAGTAGTTCCAATTTTATTAAACTGACTTCCCGTGTGCTTCGTGGTTTCATAAAAGACGGTTAATTAACCACGCGTTAATTAAATCCATGTTAATAATGTTCAATAAATATGGCCGTGCATCGACGCAAAGCATCGGTGCGAGATAATTACAATAACAGGCAATAAGTACGATTTAACAATACCTATACTTATTTGGTAAAATTGTGCATAACAATTTAATAAATAGATAGATAAACAAAATATTTATTAACAACAGCATACAATGCTCAAAATCTATAGAAGATATAGAATAATACCTTTAATTATTCACTGCTTTGACGCAATATGCGTTTTCCTAACTTCGAGTCTCTATGCCGCTGTTTAATTATTCTACATTTTTGAACGCACATGTATTTTATGTTTTGGTTGTTTTAAATATATATTGTTTTGCCATGAAAGTGATTTTGAAGTTTTCATTATGAGACTAAGATAATTCAATTCAGCTTTTTTTATGTTAGATCTGTATTTTATCGACAGCTGAAAGGGGCAAATTTTGACCCAGTGTCATTTGGCCATTTTATGTATCATTATTGTTTGCTGCTTATACCAAAAGATTCGCGCCGAAAGCTTTTTTTGCCTTTATATACTCGCACACTCACCAAACTGTTGTTTTCTTAATCTTGATAATATAGGTTTGTTTTGTATCAAAAAAATCAGGAACATGACAAAGAGAAAAGAAACAAATGCGGTACAAATACGCCTTTTATACGAAAGCGATTGATCCGTTCTATTTACTGTCTCTAAAATTTGAAAATACTTTTTTAACCATCTTGTCAAATCACTAATAATAAATTTGTGTCCAATGAGAAAAAAATACATTATTTAATAAAATAAAAATGATTCATAGATTTTGTGAACCTAATATGAAAATATGATTCGTCAATTTTACTTTTTTACAGGCGAAAGCACTGATATAAAATCAGCCTGTGCATAAAAAGGTTGCAGAATCAAATTATTATTCAAACTTTGTTTTTGACAAAATGTTTTTATGTTACAATCTAGTTAGAGTGTAATATAGATGTCTAAGTATATTTTTAAGAAGATTTAGATTGGATATTTGTACTTTAAGTTTTTAATTTTTTATTTCAATTGTAATAGCAATTAATTCGTACACTGCCTTTAATGTAATATTTGATCGAAGCCATTTTGTCTAATATTCCTATTATTTCATTAATGTAAATATTATTTCATGTAAATAAATGTATCTCTAAGTCTATTGTAAATAGTTTCGTTTTTGTACGTTTTAATAAAGCATGTGTTTTATAAAGTTGTGTATTTTTCAATTAATAAGTTTTTGGTAAAAATTTCATTTTTCATACAAGCTGAGCATGACTGTACTTTTTGTTGACTGTTCTTATATTGTCACCCAAACTACATTTGCATAACATATTTCAAGTCGATGCCATTAACGTTGAAGAGTTTCGTCCTGTGGAGAAGTTCCTGGCCGGACTACCAGGATGTCACTACCAGATTATTGTATTGTCACGCAATTTAAACAAGTTTCTAGTCAATATAACCACTGGAAGTTGGTCGAATTTAACTTGCAAGATTTGATGACAGACAGACAGACCGACAGACACACAGACAACGGGGCAGGTGGAACTAAATAAAAGCTTATAACTATTATTACCTGCACAAAAATAGCATTTTTTTCCATCTAAATAAGTGTCGAAACTTAAAAGGTTCTTACTACATTCATTCCTACATTCTTACCTACCATACCAGCATTAACTAGGCTACAAAAACTAATTTTGTATAACAGATATTTCAAATATCCTTACATAACCTTCCTAAAGGTAAATAACCTAAAGGCAATTCCCAAATTAATTTAGTAGTTCCAATTTTATTAAACTGACTTCCCGTGTGCTTCGTGGTTTCATAAAAGACGGTTAATTAACCACGCGTTAATTAAATCCATGTTAATAATGTTCAATAAATATGGCCGTGCATCGACGCAAAGCATCGGTGCGAGATAATTACAATAACAGGCAATAAGTACGAATTAACAATACCTATACTTATTTGGTAAAATTGTGCATAACAATTTAATAAATAGATAGATAAACAAAATATTTATTAACAACAGCATACAAAGCTCAAAATACTATAGAAGATATACAATAATACCTATTAATTATTCACTGCCACCGACGCACATATGCGTTTTCAGAACTTCGCTTAGTGCCGCTGTCATAATTATTCATACATTTTGAACGCACATGTATTTTAACTTTTGGTTGTTTTAAGCATATGTTGTTTTGCCATGAAAGTGATTTTGAAGTTTAGGTATTATGAGACTAAGGTATTTTGAAATTCAGCCATATTAAAATTCCGGTGTTATAAAAATAAAAATTAGGCACTGCAATTTAGGTATTTTGAGACCAAGAAGTTTTGAGATCTAGGAATATTGATAAAAAGGTAAAATGAAATTTAGAAGTCATACGCCCAAAGCTGTCTCCGGTGATGATAATGAATCGTTAAGTATCACATTTAGCTACAAACCTGTTTCTGTTGTTTTTCATTTTTCTGTTTTTATGGCAACGCCTAACTGTTTTACAGGATCTACAACAAAACATCTCTTTTTAATGTCACATTTAACATTATTACTTTTTACACATTTTAACATATCCACAGAACTAAAATAATTTCCTTGCTCACCCGCGACCTTATGATAGCTAAGCTTATGCAAAATATGCGTGTTCATGCAGTTCCTCCACCTCCACACTGTGAGAACACACACAAATCACACAAACCCATCTATCACCACCACCACACTACACTGACGCGTTTCGAACTCAACCAGAGCTCATCTTCAGAGTGACACAACCGTACACCATGCTACCCTATGCATGGAGTCTAAGAACTAGTAGCATGGTGTACGGTTGTGTCACTCTGAAGATGAGCTCTGGTTGAGTTCGAAACGCGTCAGTGTAGTGTGGTGGTGGTGATAGATGGGTTTGTGTGATTTGTGTGTGTTCTTACAGTGTGGAGGTGGAGGAACTGCATGAACACGCATATTTTCCATAAGCTTAGCTATCATAAGGTCGCGGGTGAGCAAGGAAATTATTTTAGTTCATTGATATGGACCTCCGCAAAGTAACGCCTGATTCAATAAATCATATCCACAGAGCCTATGGGACACCCAAACCTTGCAAATCAAATTTCACTCTTAGGCCCTGTCCACACTGAGAATTTTTCCGTGCGATATTTTATTCGCGCGAATTATATTCCGCGCTTTACATACAATTTCTTTGCGATTTTTTTTTCAATGTGTTACAGAATTGCGAGCTAAAGCCGCGCGAAAATATTCTGAGTGCATTACACACTGATATTGTCAATACAAGTTCCCTCAACAAAAAATACCTAAAATTTTCGTATTTATGAACCAATATAACTAACTAATAGACCATGACGTGCCATCTCACGGTTGTTGGCTTACAACAATTTACTTTACTAAATTCTATTACCGATCGCACTAACAATTGATTTGCGGCAAGTACTTACTTTCACTATCGTTTTTCGCCATCAACTCTTAAGATTATTTATTACGTTAAACTAATTGTGAACATTAGTTTTTTTCTCAAAAACATCGTTTGACAAATTTTGTAACGTTATTTGTTGGTGACATAGTTATTTACTTCATCATCATCATCCCAGCCTATATACGTCCCACTGCAGGGCACAGGCCTCCCCTCAGAATGAGAGGGCTTGGGCCATAGTTCCCACGCGGGCCCAGTGCGGATTGGGAACTTCACACACACCATTGAATTGCTTCGCAGGTTTGTGCAGGTTTCCTCACGATGTTTTCCTTCACCGCAAAGCTCGTGGTAAATTTCAAATGTAACTCCGCACATGAATTTCGAAAAACTCAGAGGTGCGAGCCGGGGTTTGAACCCACGACCCTCTGCTTGAGAGGCGATGGGTCAAACCACTAGGCCACCACGGCTTACGTCATGATTATTTATTTACTTGTAACAGTTTTCAGTTACAAATAAATACTAACTAAATATAATGGAACTATTGCCACCAATTAACCTACTCCCAAACAAAGTAGGTTTAGGTACAGCTTGGACAAACAAAATAGGTACTCTATGGGTAGTAGGCAATGGATATGTCGGCCGCCGATCGTAAGATCCGCAAGATCACGAAATTCCTAGGCACATCATGAAATGCCGCCATTGAGGCCGAAAAGTTCTCGAGTGGAGACCGCGGATTGGCAAGCGCAGCGTAGGACGTCCACCAACGAGATGGATGGATGGCCTGGTGACAGCCGCAGGTTCACGGTGGATGCAGGCCGCTGCCAACCGAAGCCCCTAGAAGTCTCTGGGGAAGGCCTATGTCCAACAGTGGACGTCCTACGGCTGAGATGATGCTGATGATGACGAATTGTTTGCGAACAGACGAATAGATTAAAGCGCTGAGCGAATAAAACAATAATAACACCTCGCAGAATCAATTTCCAGTTATAATTTAACCTGTCCAGTTAATCTATCGCTGGTTAGCGGCTACAGTTCCGATAGTGGATACGTTTAATACCTGGTGTGAAGTTATTGCCCCTGGGAGTGATAAAAGCAGTAAATAACGTTCAACTACTAATACTGTTTATCAGCTTTAATAAAGATTGTTTATGAAACGTTTATCAATATATTGAATCAGGCGTTTATACTTTGCAGAGGTCCGTATCAATGAACTAATAGTACATCGTGTCTTAAAGGCGTAAATCAGATCCCATCAAAACATAAATGTGGAATGAGAGCCAAGTTCGATATTATGTTATGCCTGATTGTTGACTTTAACGACAAAAGAAGTGAGATCTAAATGGGTGCCAAGTTCAATGGTCAGTCCTGAAACTTATTTACAACAATATAAAATATTTTATCTACATGCATATCATAACTTCCCTATTATATGTTCAGAAACGACTATCAAATGGCCTTTATTAAGAAACCTGGTATCTGCGGGTGCATCTTAATGTTCACATTAAAGTACAGTGCATCTTAATGTTTACATTAAAGTATCGGTAATACTTTTTTTAACAATGCATATGTACATATTGTAGAAAACTTATGACATGCATGTAGATAATAATTATTATTATAAATAAAACTTTAGTTTTTTATTATCTGTTTTATTTAAGCTTTGGTAGGTACTTCAAACTAGTTATCAGTAACACTAACTTAAAAATACAGGCCATATCTGAACATATTATAGAAAACTTATGATATGCATGTAGATAAAGTTATGTATGCGGCTATACATAATTAGGCATTAAAACACTCGTGTGATCTTATTATGAAACTCATAGTTTCATAAAACCACACTCGTACTTTAATGCCTTTCATTATGCACCAGCCACATAAATAACTATTATAACATCGTAAAATATCATTTCTTCTTATAACTAAGGATAATGTATTGAAGCTTAAGGTCTAACTTGGCTAGTTCTCATATACGAATTATTATTAAGTACCACTAAAACAGTCATGGAAGATCCCTATGTTCCATGGCTAGTTTCTGCCAGCAAGCCAAATTTTCGAAAGAATAAAAAAAGAACTTACTGCTTTACAACCTTCAAAGCCTATAATGTAATTTGTATATGAAAATTATGAATACTAGCCAAGTCTGAGTGGCTTTAATATATTATCCTAAGTTATAACGGTGGTTTGACGACCAGATGGCCTAGTGGTTAGAGAACCTGTCTACGAAGCTTGAGGTCCCGGGTTCGATTCCCGTGTCGGGGCAGATATTTGTATGAAAAATACGAATGTTTGTTCTCGGGTCTTGGGTGTTTACTATGTATATAATTATATTTATCCATTGCTTAGTACCCATAACACAAGCTTTGCTAAGCTTACTTTGGGACTAGGTCAATTGGTGTGAATTGTCCCGTGATATTTATTTATTTATTTCATCATCATCATCCCAGCCTATATACGTCCCACTGCTGGGCACAGGCCTCCTCTCAGAACAAGAGGGCTTGGGCCATAGTTCCCACGCGGCCTAGTGCGGATTGGGAACTTCACACACACCATTGAATTGCTTCGCAGATTTGTGCAGGTTTCCTCACTATGTTTTCCTTCACCGCAAAGCTCGTGGTAAATTTCAAATGTAATTCCGCACATGAATTTGGAAAAACTCAGAGGTGCGGATCCGGGGTTTGAACCCACGACCCTCTGCTTGAGAGGCGATAGGTCAAACCACTAGGCCACCACGGCTTTTTTATTTAAGAAGAAATAATATTTTAAGTTGTTATAAAATTTATATTGTTACAAATAAATTTTAGGACTGACTTGGCACCCATTTAGATCTCACTTCTTTTGTCGTTAAAGTCAACAATCAAGGCATATATCTTAATATTGAACTTGGCTCTGAATATCACAGTTATGTTTTGATGGAATAAAATGAGAAAAATTTATTACTTTCTGATTTTTCCTTTGTATTCATCCACTAACCTATCTGGATGCCAAATTTGAACTTTCTAGGTCATCTAGAACTGGGTTAGAGTTTTGATCTATAGGTGAGACAGTGATAAAAATGCTGATTTTTGGATGTTAATATCTAAATAACCCTTTGAGGTGTGTTTATGAAATTTGGAGCACATATGTATCTCACAAGTATCAATAAATCAGCCAAATTTGACATGTTTATGTGAAAGTTCTGTTAGCTTAAACTTGACTCGACACACTACCGCGTAACGTAAGACTGAGGGATTAAATCCTCCTTTATTAAATCCTTTGGAATGGAGGAAGTAATTCCAGTACCACCCGTGAGACATACATTCATCACATTTGTGAGTAAAATAGTATGCTTATTTGTAAGAGAAAAAAAAATGTTATTATTATTACCAAAAATGCCGATAACACTGGCGCAACTCGCAAGCAGCGCCAGCAAAAACATATTTTGATATAGACATAGGATAATTTTTGTCTCGGAATATTGCCTAGTGGCCCCATGTCTGCCAAAAGGTTGCCGACTCCTATGGCCTCAAACAACAACAGCTAATTTAAATATAAGTTTCGAAAATACAATTAATTTGATTGCTTAGTAGCGACATCTCTTGTCTGGGTGAGCGGTTAGTTCCGAAAGAATGTGACGTCTGTCGACGCAACATAGATGTCGCTAGTGCTGCTGCGTAAGTAGCATAGTAGAAATAAGCAACCTGAGATATGTATGCATAGGAAAAATATTGTGTCTAGATTCCTGTCCAGCAGTGGTATAGGGGTTATAGCACGCAGCACGGAATACTGAGGACCTGGGTTCGATTCCCAGTGCTGGTCTCTTTTTCTGGTTTTTCTGTGCATCCATGTCTCAGTTTGTATTTTCGATATGGTTTCACGGGATAAGTAAAAAGACTCCAAAAAACCAATCATAAATATTATAATATATATAGTATTTTAATATAATTTAGTGTGTACTTATAACAAATAGTAAGAAAAAAGAGCTCTAGGAAAATGCTAATAACAGCTACCCTATATTTATAGAAATCGTTGGCATCGGAAACAGACTCACAAAAAAGAAATGGTTTCCGATTAATAGGTCTTGAAACTCCGAATAAACGGAAATGGGACCTCATTAATATTACATAAAGATCGACTTTAAAACGTCGAGTATTGCCCAATTAATGGCTAATTAATTGAACATGAATCGGTGACATCACAGGGAAGTTCATCATGCTCAAGCAATTTGAGTTTTACGATGTTGTGATGTTTATAAAATGAATTAATTTTTATGATTGGTTTTTGGAGTCTTTTTGTATTTTTTATTTCAACTCCAAATTTTGTTAAGTACTACGGTCATCCCGTAAAATCCATACCGAAAATACAAATTGAAACATAAAAACTAAAAAAAGAGACCAGCACTGGGAATCGAACCCAGGTCCTCAGTATTCCGTGCTGCGTGCTATAACCCCTATACCACTGCTGGACAGGAATCTAGACACAATTTTGGGAATCGAACCTACCGTAAAAGTAACAAAATTTGGAGTTGAAATAAAAAATACAAAAAGACTCCAAAAACCAATCTTAATTTGATTGCTTAGTAGCGACATCTCTTGTCCGGGTGAGCGGTTAGTTCCGATGGAGTGTTGAAAGTTTCTCGATGAGGACTACAACATAGATGTCACTAGTGTCGCTGCTTAAGTGACTAAATAAGAAACAAACAAGCTGATATTTGGTGCATAGGAGAAATTTGTGTCTGTACTCCTAGTGGTAGTGTAGTGGTATAGCACGCAGCACGGAATGCTGAGGACCTGGGTTCGATTCCCAGCGCTGGTCTCTTTTTCTGGTTTTTCTGTGCATTTATGTTTCAGTTTGTATTTTCGATATGAATCAATTTCTGTTTGTTGGAAACAGTTGAAATTAAGTGAAATGCCGGAATTTTAATTCAACTGCTAGCTGTAACTTACGCGTGCGAAGCCACGAGTGAACACTAGTTTCTTCTAATTCTACGAGTAAACAGTTCAACTGTCAAAGTCCACAACCTCAACTAGCCGACAAGTTAAGTTTTTCTATAGAAAATACTCTATTCTCTTTAAGATTAAAATAACAAGCTATGAAACAAAAGTACTTAAGAACTTGAAGAAATCGCATTTCACTGGAGTGCTTGTGTTATTCCATAACTTTGATCTCAAAAACAATATGGCGCAGATAACAATGGTTTCAAACGATATTGGATGTAATAAAATTAAATAAGATGATAAGTTCAACTTGTCTGCTTTTTAGTTTCATACCTGAAGAAGAAAAAAATGGAATTGTTGTATACTTCTATACGCAGTGACACATAATTTGGCCCACTCTACATGTAAAGTTATCTGTTACATACATTGCAGAGCCAGATTTTTTGCCGCTCAGTACCTATAGATTTTTTAAATTGTACTTTATATTAATTGTATTAATTGTAGTTCTGTATCGGATGCCAACCTGGATCCACGTAATATCAGCGTCGAGCCACCTTTAGTGACCCGGCAAGTGCTGAGTGGACTCCTTTTTCTCATCTGTATTTTACTTTTCATTTATCATTTTTTTTTTCATTTTAGCATGAACATGTCTGTACCTACTTTTTACCTATGCGAAATAAAGATTTATTATTTTTTTTTTTTTATTATTATTATATATCCTAATTGCCTAATTTCTAATTAGTGTCTATACGTATAGGCTAACTTTGGACCTATAGTGCTAGCTATTAATAATTTCTTCTCGGACGAAGCAGCGTGCAGGAGTTGGTAATATTCGTCAACAATGCGATGTTGTCAGACCCGCTTATTGCCTCCCACATAATTTACGCTCATAAATTAGCTACTTGCGCACATATTAACTTATTTTGCACATGTCGTACGTCAATTTGTAAATGTTTTAGATTAGATTAGATTTATTTATTACATTTTGAAAAAATGCATTATAAACACATATCAGATAATTACAAGAAATTCACAAAAAGATCGTCAAAATGTATAAAAATTCATTATATTAGGTACAATAAATTGTCAGCCAAAAATAAAAATAGAATTTAGAATGTCAAATTAGAGTTCAATTCAATAATAATAATTAAAAGCAAAGCAAGAATATACTTAAATCTAAGTCAAATTAATGCAATAGAAACAATCAATCAAACGAACAATAAAATAATTAAAATGTCAAAACAATAAAATTAGACATAAAATCAAAATTTACTTCACAAAACTGTGAAAAATGGCAACAAAACAAACACAAGAGTACAAAACAAGGTACATAAAAACAAAAATGAAAAGCATATAATAATGTCAACATAAAATATCACAGTAATAGCCGTGGTGGCCTAGTGGTTTGACCTATCGCCTCTCAAGCAGAGGGTCGTGGGTTCAAATCCCGGCTCACACCTCTGAGTTTTTCGAAATTCATGTGCGGAATTACATTTGAAATTTACCACGAGCTTTGCGGTGAAGGAAAACATCGTGAGGAAACCAGCACAAACCTGCGAAGCAATTCAATGGTGCGTGTGAAGTTCCCAATCCGCACTGGGCCCGCGTGGGAACTACGGCCCAAGCCCTCTTGTTCTGAGAGGACGCCTGTGCCCAGCAGTGGACGTATATAGGCTGGGATGATGATGATGAAATATCACTGTACTATTTTAAAGAGTAGGTACAATGACTTGTTAAAAAGAAGTTTGAAATGTCTCATCCGAATAATCATTCTTTAAGAGAAGTTTCCCTGCCGGCCGCGCGGTCGCGTTATTTATTCGTTTGCGATATTGCTGTCTTTATCGCTCGTGACATAAGCGCTCGCAGCCCCCCCCCAGCCATGCCTTCCGCAACGACGTCCGTAATTTATATCGAGATAGTTGTAGGCTTTTCAAGATTTGGGCGTTGAATTTTGGGTGTTTCGTTGTCAACTTGTCCTCATATTATACGAAAAGTATAGCACAGAAATCAATGATATTTATTATATTTTCTATGCCTGTGGTTTTTTCGATTTTTTTAAAAATGCTTTATTAGTCAGTAATTTTCGTGCAAAGTTGACATCTTTTTTTTTGTAGACTTTTGAGCTCCTGTAATTCTAATATTACACATTTATATGAAAAATCTGAAAAACCACAGGCATAGATAATTACGTCTCGTCCATACTTACAAAACTTCATCTATTTCTGTTGCCTAGTTTTCAAATGAGACCGGGACTACGTTTGTGGGCCAATCAACTTTTTTACAGACACTAATCTGTCCGCGACATTTTTCAAACAATTGCAGATTTTTGTAAGTAAATATGTTTTTTCTGTAAATTAAAGATGGTGTACATGAATACATGTCATCCTACGCAAGTTTCGTAGTTATTAAACCGTAAATATCTTGTTGGAAGTACGATTTTTCGGTAACAGAAATTGAAAAAATTTATATTTTTAACTCGCATCAACGTGTGGCACATAGTTCGACAGCTCTTTTGAAAAGATAGAAAGAAGAGAGGTTATGCTTTATTTTTTCACCGCTTTTATTTTCAAAGTCACATCCGTACGTGAAGTCGCGGCGGGTCGCTAGCAATATAAATTACCAGATATGAAATATTTAAATAATAATTCATACATTCTTAAGCAAATTTTAAATCTTAAAAAAACAGAGTGGTAGCTAAGTTAATTTGAAATGATATTTACTTGCTGACTGTACAGAGTTGTATTAAACAGAGCCTTAATGGCGCCTCAAAGTTGCGGGCGGTACTAATTGTACTAAGCTTTACAAAGTAAAAGCTTTAAGCGATAAGATAATACCTACAAGGTGTTAATTAAATAAATGAAAACCTTAGACACACCACTGTCTTTTTTGCATCTAATTTATTTTTAAATAAAAAAAGAAAAATAGGGAAATAAAGAAACAAAAAATTTACTACCTACGTATGTAAGTACTTCAATGAAATACCTATTGTCATCATCATCATCATCATCAGCCTACAGCAGCACACTGCTGGACATAGGCCACTTCACAACACGCCACAACACTCTGTCCTCAGCCCCTCCACCCCGCCCCAGCATCCTCCCCCCTATTGTACTACTACATTTAATGAGTTTATTGCAAATATCAAATATCATAATTATTTACAAAATTAGTATATTTTGTAAGCCAGTAATTCTACTTACTGACTATACTTCTAATTTGCACTTTTCCAGGTACAAATCAAATTTCATCCAAATCTGTCCAACCGTTTTAGACCGAAGTAGTAACAAATATACATATATATATTATATATACACACACACACTCACACATACCTACTCAGAAACTTCAGCAGTTATAATAATTAGTAGGATTTTACATATATTTGCTTGCTTTTAAATTACTACGGAACTCTCCATGCGCGATCCTGACACGCACTTGACAACTTTAGCTTTTTTAAACTGGGAAATTTTTAATCTCGAAACTTGGACTTGAAAGAGTCTCCCATTGCTGCAAGATATTTTCTTAGATTATCGTAGAAGTTAATTAAAAATTACATTGTTAGTTTCTCCCAGCTACCTGATACCGCGTTATTTAAACCGCTGGCTTATTAATGTTTTATTTCTGTCACAGAGGAATTGTCCAACAGAGTAGCAATAACAAATAATAATAAAAGTAATTTTTTTTTACCGGTTCTGTGTAGGAACAAGGATTTGAGTAAACATATCGTTTTAGATGACTTTTAATGCAACTTTAAATTTTAAAAGTTTTGTGTTTTTACTAGTGGAAATTTGGAATGCAAGTTGCTGTAAGGGTAACTCTGTGAGGGTGTCTCTGTGATTGATTAGTGTACATTGTAGAGTATTACGTGATAAGTATGTGAGGGTTTTTATTGGCTTAAAACTAAGATTGTTTTTTGGAATCTTTTTGTATTTTTGATTTCAATTCCAAATTTAGTGCCAATGGGGTGCTGAAAGTTTCTCGATGAGGGCTACAACATAGGTGTCGCTAATCTCGCTGCTTAAGTGACTAAATAAGAATACAAACAAGCTGAGATATGTGGTGCATAGGAGAAATTCGTGTCTGTACCACTGTCCAATGGTAGTGTAGTGGTATAGCACGTGGCACGGAATGCCGAAGATCTGGGTTCGATTCCCAGCGCTGGTCTTATTTTTCTGGTTTTTCTATGCATTTATATTTCAGTTTGTATTTTCGATATGGCTTAAAACTACACAAAGCATGAAGAACTTTATCTTCACATGGATTGAAGGTCATGTGAAGGTTCCTGTAAATAGTGGTACAAAATGATTAAACTAAAGTATACATTCCCTAATGTAAATATGAAATGAGATTCAACTAGCATGGTATATTCGCTACTTTACCTTCTATCCTGACTAAAACTAACTTTAACGTGAAGTTGTAACTTTGGGCTTCGAATGTACACCTTCATAATTTTTTTTTAGGGTTACAAATGAGATTTAATTTGTTCACCAAACCACTGTGAGGGTTCTGCATTATATACCTATTTAACGGGCCCCAGTTAGAAAAGTGGATATTATAATTGATATTGCGTGACCTATCAAATAGTTAATATATAGTTAAAAATATTTGACAAGTTACAGAAATGGATAGCCTACACCCACGACGCAATTTTCTTTCATCATCATTATCATCCCAGCCTATATACGTCCCACAGCTGGGCACAGGCCTCCTCTCAGAATGAAAGGGCTTGTGTGGTAATACCCACGCGGGCTCAGTGCGGATTGCCTTTGCCCACACCAAATAGCACTTGTAGTGCGCCCTTAACATAAATGCCTGAACGCAATCTACCCCTCTCCCGCGCTTATTTCCTGACGCTCCCTCCACGGCGATATTTTTACTAATCATACTTCTTGATACACTCTATTAGTTAATTCATCTATGGTCTAGCGCACGGTAACACTAATTAAAGTTTTAAATCACCTGTTCTGTGAAAATAATTTTGCTGATATGTTTTTCGTTAAGTTTAATTTTTACAAGTTGGTACTTAATAAGAAAAATGTCGGGGGTAAGTTGTTTTATTATAAGTACCTGGGCCACTTGGGCTAAAAGTCGAAAATACGCGTTTTTCCACAGATACAAACAAGTTAGACCGATTTTAACCCCAAATTTTTTAGGGTTCCGTGTTTCAAAAGAAAAAAAAAACGGAACGATACCGGGAACGAAACGATATCGGGTTAAAAATAAGTAGTAGGTATTTGAGTTGGTCCTAAGATACTCATCTAAACACATGCACACGTTGCAATCAAAAAACTTTTGTTCTATAATTTACTGAGCGGAAGCGAAGCGCGAGCGATACGTTTCCGTAAAAAATTGCTTTCAATCATGTGTCTGTCTGACTGTTTTTTTCTACAGGCCGCATTTAATTTTTCACCCAATTACTTAGTCATATCGTTAAAGGACCCTGGACCTAAAGTATGGAAAATATAGTTTCAGTTAAATATCTTGAGATTTTGATATATTATAGAATTCAGTCCTGATCAAAAGTGTCTAAAAAACTAAACAAAACTCTGAAAAGGACCCGGGAACAGAGGTAGCAGAGACAGAGGTAGTTAGAGACTTTTCATCAGGACTTTGAAATCTATAACATATCAAAATCTCAGGATATTTAACTAAAAACACATTTTCCATATGTACTTTAGGTCCGGGGTCCTTTTGTGAGCAAGTTCGATGATTATAGGTACAGATCGAACTCGAAACAGTTTTTTTTAAAGCGGACTTAAAGGGGTTTAAGCGTAAAAAATATCATATTGTACCTTTTTCTCGAAGTCTCAAAGTCGATGTTATAGTATTTTTATTTGTCAAGATAGGTGGTTTAATGTACTTAGGTACACAAGTTGTTACAACGTATTTGGCATCACTATGCCCCCACACAGGCATTACAACAGCTTACAAAATTATAAAATTAGAATAGTCAAAAAAATTATACCGGGTGTGGCCTGTAATATGAGCAAATAATTAAAACATAGATTATACTCCTCAAACTGAACAACATTAGTTCAGCGACTTTTAAAAATAATTAGTATTTTTAATTTTTATTACACAAGTTTATTCGAAGAAGCATGTGAAGCAAAATGCTTGATATTTGTAGGGTGACAGGCGACATCACGGCGTACATTGATAGCAGTATTTAATTTGTATGAAAAAAGGAAAATCTAAAGACTCCATTATTTTTAAAAGACGCTGAAATAATGTTGTTCAGTTTTACGAGGACAATCTATGTTTTAATTTTTTACTCGATTCGCGCTGTCATCGTTCATCCACCATTACCTCTCATATTTCGTTTTCTAGAATTTTTTTACCGTACAACGGCAAAAACTACTAGACACTGGCAAAATTGTCCTCCGATGGACAGAGCCATATTTTTTTAAAGAAACAACAACAATTTTTTGCTCGCATTACAGGGCACAGCCGGTAAAAATAGAAAAACAAAACATAAACAGACGCCGTATAGCCTAACGTTTCTGATGTTCGCGATCGCAATCAAATGACAGATTTCATCGGTCTTAACGGCCTCAGGTCTGCAGCTCACAAAGCCTCTATCATTATTAGGATTAATAAGATTTATGTCGCATTTTATAAATATTTTAATTGTTATTTTTCTCAGGGCGGTCATTATAAGAAGGGCAACGTCCAAGCGGACCACCACGAACACAAGAAGGGAGAGTCCGGCCACTTCGAGAAAGGAGGCCATGCACACGGCCATAAGGTAAACCCATTACATTAGAAAGAGAGAAAAATAAAGAATAAGTTTTTGTTAAACATTAAATTTTTAATACAAGCTTTTTTTGCTGACATACTTTTTGTTGACTGTATACTTGCATTGTCATCCAAATAACATTTCCGTACCGAATTTCAAGTCTATGCCATTAACCGTTGAGGAACTCCGTTCTGCGGAGACAATCCTGGCCGGACTACCAGGATGTCACAACCATATTATTGTATTGTCACCAGATTTACATAAGCATGCCAAATTTCAAGTCAATCGGACCAGTGGAAGTGGGTCAAATTTAGCTTCCAAGATTTGGCCCAAACAAACAAATAAATAAACAAACAGGGCGAGCTAAAGAAAAGCTTGTAAAAATGGTTTATTTACGGTACCAACAGTACTACCACTATATAAACACCAAGCGTTGTTAAACTCGGTTAAAGTTAAGTTAGTGTGCAGAATGCCCGCTAGATGGCGCTGCCCCGACCGCTGCATCGCGCAGGCAAGATTTTTGTACGGCCGTATAAAGGTCAGCTGACTAATGTAAAAAATAATCTTCTGTAGGTAGACCAATAACTGCTTTTAAGTGTAAACATTATCTTTCCTCGAAACCATTGTATACTTTTTACAACCACCAAAACCAATAAAAACAATTAAATACAACAAGTATACGTCGTAATGGTGGTGACACCAATAGTCACCGAGAAAAGGTCTCCATCAGCTCAGCACGTGTTGCTACTTGCTACACAGTGGGTGCAGCAACGCTGATTTTCTGTAGAGCCCAAATTTGAGCTACACGACAGCTCTACTTTACACTTTGAGTATTTATTCTAGATAAATACTCAAAGAATACACGATAATATTTTTTTTACATTTCATAATTATTACATTACATTACTAAATTAATAGTACATTATTGCCGAGGCCGGGAAAAAGCAATTCGTGGATGAGTTTCAAATTCGTGTTTTCAATAAATACGAATCCACGAATTGCCATTTCCGCTGAGGCATGTATGTATAGTGCTTTTCTCCAATATTTCATGCGACGAAATAAAGCAAAATAGCTAAAATATTAAATTAAATGCTTTATAAAATTGCCCTTATACTTCCCGCGATAAGTAGGTACTTGTTTATTTTTTAATTTTTAAAGTACATGGCACGACTCTTAATGCCATTTCATAAGAAATAATACAGTCATTTAAAAAAAAAATATTAAGTACTTTGCATTTTTTATTCATCATCGTCATCATTTACGGTGAAAGAAAACATCGTGAGGAAACCAGCACAAAATCTGCGAAACGATTCAATGGCGTGTGTGAACTTCCCAACCCGCTCTTGGCCCGCGTGGGAACTACGGCCCAGGCCCTCTCATTCTGAGAGTAGGTCTGTGCCCAGCAGTGGGAAGTTGATGGTGATGATGATGATGATGATTAATCCTCATAATACTTTCCAGGGTCACAAGTCGTCCAGCGGCCATGATGGCCACGGGAGACACGGTGGCACCCAGCAGTCGGCCGAGGGTCATCAGGGGGGGAAGAAGTGGGTCTACCACCACGGGTTCCCGGCGAAGACCGCCAATCTGGTCATCATCGATCGAAGAGCTGACAAGTTCTCCCATGGACCTAATTATTACGGGTAGCGCGTTAGACGCAAGAGAGGTGTGTTGCTTGAAAGAATTTCCTTTAACCGAATGATAGTTTGATAGAAAATTGGATTGGAAATTTTATTTAACAAAAAAGATCGTAAGTGTCTAAGTATTAAGTAGGTACCTAAATGGTTAAAAAAACTGAAGAAAAAATTACTTAAAAGAAGTTGATTTTAAAAAAATGCACTGAGAAGCAAAAAAGTTACCTCTATTTTGTCACCCTTATTTTTTTTTAATTTAAATTGGACTAAACGGTAAGCAAACCCTCTCAAAAGTCTTTTTGCCAGTGGCATTTCAGTTAGACTGTCACATGAAAAGGTTTCGATCAACTAAGTAGTATAGCAAATGGTAATTCGGTCAAAGGTAATTCAGTCAAGCGATAAGTGAACTATCAACGGCTACAAAATTGAAGCTGTATTGTACTGCATTGCGAAAATCTGAACAGAACTAGAACAATGGAAATAAGATTGAATATAAGTAGCAAGATACAGTAAACTTTCTTTGAAATATTTTTATTAGTATTATTAGGTATAGGAAATAATACTTATTTAAGAAAGCTACAAAAATAATGTAAAAAGAAATTCCAATTATAATGGTTCTCCACTAGAGATCGAAGAACAAAAGTAAGAATACAAAATAAAATCAGTTTCAAAGCTACTTACCTAAAATAGAGGGTGTAGTTTTTAATTTTTATAAAGCACAAAGCCCCTATTTACATATTCTATGTTTGCGTATCGTCTGGAAAGATCTTTGCTCGGTGCTCAAAGGAAAGGATTCAACTAAAAGAGAAAAAGGTACATCTTAATACCTACTTGCTTGCTTATTTTGACTGCATGCAATATGACTTAATTCATCTGGTTAGAATATGTTATTTTTCGATAAAAAAAAGTACTAGGTCTCTATTCTGTGGCAATTTCAGCAATTTCCTTGGTAATGCACCTCCTTGATGCAAGGAATAAGTCTGCCTAATTTCGAGTCTCTATACTTTCAGTTGTTTAGGTAGGCTACATGGTGTCTTTACGTTACTTTATTATATGTAGAAATGGAAGACCCGTGGACTACAGAAGTTAGCATTTCAGTTCTGTTCAAATTTTCATTAGGACATAAGATAATTCAATTCTAATTATGCTTTTTTTATGTTAGATCTGTATTTTATCGACAGCTGAAAGGGGCAAATTTTGACCCAGTGTCATTACCATTTTATGTATCATTATTGTTTGCTGCTTATACCAAAAGATTCGCGCCGAAAGCTTTTTTTGCCTTTATATACTCGCACACTCACCAAACTGTTGTTTTCTTAAATCTTGATAATATAGGTTTGTTTTGTATCTAAAAAATCAGGAACATGACAAAGAGAAAAGAAACAAATGCGGTACAAATACGCCTTTTATACGAAAGCGATTGATCCGTTCTATTTACTGTCTCTAAAATTTGAAATACTGTTTTAACCAGATTGTCAACACTAATAATAAATTTGTGTCCAATGAGAAAAAAATACATTATTTAATAAAATAAAAATGATTCATAGATTTTGTGAACCTAATATGAAAATATGGTTCGTCAATTTTACTTTTTTACAGGCGAAAGCACTGATATAAAATCAGCCTGTGCATAAAAAGGTTGCAGAATCAAATTATTATTCAAACTTTGTTTTTGACAAAATGTTTTTATGTTACAATCTAGTTAGAGTGTAATATAGATGTCTAAGTATATTTTTAAGAAGATTTAGATTGGATATTTGTACTTTAAGTTTTTCATTTTTTATTTCAATTGTAATAGCAATTAATTCGTACACTGCCTTTAATGTAATATTTGATCGAAGCCATTTTGTCTAATATTCCTATTATTTCATTAATGTAAATATTATTTCATGTAAATAAATGTATCTCTAAGTCTATTGTAAATAGTTTCGTTTTTGTACGTTTTAATAAAGCATGTGTTTTATAAAGTTGTGTATTTTTCAATTAATAAGTTTTTGGCAAAAATTTCATTTTTCATACAAGCTGAGCATGACTGTACTTTTTGTTGACTGTTCTTATATTGTCACCCAAACTACATTTGCATAACATATTTCAAGTCGATGCCATTAACGTTGAAGAGTTTCGTCCTGTGGAGAAGTTCCTGGCCGGACTACCAGGATGTCACTACCAGATTATTGTATTGTCACGCAATTTAAACAAGTTTCTAGTCAATATAACCACTGGAAGTTGGTCGAATTTAACTTGCAAGATTTGATGACAGACAGACAGACCGACAGACACACAGACAACGGGGCAGGTGGAACTAAATAAAAGCTTATAACTATTATTACCTGCACAAAAATAGCATTTTTTTCCATCTAAATAAGTGTCGAAACTTAAAAGGTTCTTACTACATTCATTCCTACATTCTTACCTACCATACCAGCATTAACTAGGCTACAAAAACTAATTTTGTATAACAGATATTTCAAATATCCTTACATAACCTTCCTAAAGGTAAATAACCTAAAGGCAATTCCCAAATTAATTTAGTAGTTCCAATTTTATTAAACTGACTTCCCGTGTGCTTCGTGGTTTCATAAAAGACGGTTAATTAACCACGCGTTAATTAAATCCATGTTAATAATGTTCAATAAATATGGCCGTGCATCGACGCAAAGCATCGGTGCGAGATAATTACAATAACAGGCAATAAGTACGAATTAACAATACCTATACCTATTTGGTAAAATTGTGCGTAACAATTTAATAAATAGATAGATAAACAAAATATTTATTAACAACAGCATACAAAGCTCAAAATACTATAGAAGATATACAATAATACCTATTAATTATTCACTGCCACCGACGCACATATGCGTTTTCAGAACTTCGCTTAGTGCCGCTGTCATAATTATTCATACATTTTGAACGCACATGTATTTTAACTTTTGGTTGTTTTAAGCATATGTTGTTTTGCCATGAAAGTGATTTTGAAGTTTAGGTATTATGAGACTAGGGTATTTTGAAAATCAGCCATATTAAAATTCCGGTGTTATAAGAAAACAAAATTAGGCACTCTGCAATTTAGGTATTTTGAGACCAAGAAGTTTTGAGATCTGGGAATATTGATAAAAAGGTAAAATGAAATTTAGAAGTCATACGCCCAAAGCTGTCTCCGGTGATGATAATGAATCGTTAAGTATCACATTTAGCTACAAACCTGTTTCTGTTGTTTTTCATTTTTCTGTTTTTATGGCAACGCCTAACTGTTTTACAGGATCTACAACAAAACATCTCTTTTTAATGTCACATTTAACATTATTACTTTTTACACATTTTAACATATCCACAGAACTAAAATAATTTCCTTGCTCACCCGCGACCTTATGATAGCTAAGCTTATGGAAAATATGCGTGTTCATGCAGTTCCTCCACCTCCACACTGTAAGAACACACACAAATCACACAAACCCATCTATCACCACCACCACACTACACTGACGCGTTTCGAACTCAACCAGAGCTCATCTTCAGAGTGACACAACCGTACACCATGCTACCCTATGCATGTTATGGAGTCTAAGAACTAGTAGCATGGTGTACGGTTGTGTCACTCTGAAGATGAGCTCTGGTTGAGTTCGAAACGCGTCAGTGTAGTGTGGTGGTGGTGATAGATGGGTTTGTGTGATTTGTGTGTGTTCTTACAGTGTGGAGGTGGAGGAACTGCATGAACACGCATATTTTCCATAAGCTTAGCTATCATAAGGTCGCGGGTGAGCAAGGAAATTATTTTAGTTCATTGATATGGACCTCCGCAAAGTAACGCCTGATTCAATAAATCATATCCAGAGAGCCTATGGGACACCCAAACCTTGCAAATCAAATTTCACTCTTAGGCCCTGTCCACACTGAGAATTTTTCCGTGCGATATTTTATTCGCGCGAATTATATTCCGCGCTTTACATACAATTTCTTTGCGATTTTTTTTTCAATGTGTTACAGAATTGCGAGCTAAAGCCGCGCGAAAATATTCTGAGTGCATTACACACTGATATTGTCAATACAAGTTCCCTCAACAAAAAATACCTAAAATTTTCGTATTTATGAACCAATATAACTAACTAATAGACCATGACGTGCCATCTCACGGTTATTGGCTTACAACAATTTACTTTACTAAATTCTATTACCGATCGCACTAACAATTGATTTGCGGCAAGTACTTTCACTATCGTTTTTCGCCATCAACTCTTAAGATTATTACGTTAAACTAATTGTGAACATTAGTTTTTTTCTCAAAACATCGTTTGACAAATTTTGTAACGTTATTTGTTGGTGACATAGTTATTTACTTCATCATCATCATCCCAGCCTATATACGTCCCACTGCAGGGCACAGGCCTCCCTCAGAATGAGAGGGCTTGGGCCATAGTTCCCACGCGGGCCCAGTGCGGATTGGGAACTTCACACACACCATTGAATTGCTTCGCAGGTTTGTGCAGGTTTCCTCACGATGTTTTCCTTCACCGCAAAGCTCGTGGTAAATTTCAAATGTAACTCCGCACATGAATTTCGAAAAACTCAGAGGTGCCGGGGTTTGAACCCACGACCCTCTGCTTGAGAGGCGATGGGTCAAACCACTAGGCCACCACGGCTTACGTCATGATTATTTATTTACTTGTAACAGTTTTCAGTTACAAATAAATACTAACTAAATATAATGGAACTATTGCCACCAATTAACCTACTCCCAAACAAAGTAGGTTTAGGTACAGCTTGGCCAAACAAAATAGGTACTCTATGGGTAGTAGGCAATGGATATGTCGGCCGCCGATCGTAAGATCCGCAAGATCACGAAATTCCTAGGCACATCATGAAATGCCGCCATTGAGGCCGAAAAGTTCTCGAGTGGAGACCGCGGATTGGCAAGCGCAGCGTAGGACGTCCACCAACGAGATGGATGGATGACCTGGTGACAGCCGCAGGTTCACGGTGGATGCAGGCCGCTGCCAACCGAAGCCCCTGGAAGTCTCTGGGGAAGGCCTATGTCCAACAGTGGACGTCCTACGGCTGAGATGATGCTGATGATGACGAATTGTTTGCGAATAGACGAATAGATTAAAGCGCTGGGCGAATAAAACAATAATAACACCTCGCAGAATCAATTTCCAGTTATAATTTAACCTGTCCAGTTAATCTATCGCTGGTTAGCGGCTACAGTTCCGATAGTGGATACGTTTAATACCTGGTGTGAAGTTATTGCCCCTGGGAGTGATAAAAGCAGTAAATAACGTTCAACTACTAATACTGTTTATCAGCTTTAATAAAGATTGTTTATGAAACGTTTATCAATATATTGAATCAGGCGTTTATACTTTGCAGAGGTCCGTATCAATGAACTAATAGTACATCGTGTCTTAAAGGCGTAAATCAGATCCCATCAAAACATAAATGTGGAATGAGAGCCAAGTTCGATATTATGTTATGCCTGATTGTTGACTTTAACGACAAAAGAAGTGAGATCTAAATGGGTGCCAAGTTCAATGGTCAGTCCTGAAACTTATTTACAACAATATAAAATATTTTATCTACATGCATATCATAACTTCCCTATTATATGTTCAGAAACGACTATCAAATGGCCTTTATTAAGAAACCTGGTATCTGCGGGTGCATCTTAATGTTCACATTAAAGTACAGTGCATCTTAATGTTTACATTAAAGTATCGGTAATACTTTTTTTAACAATGCATATGTACATATTGTAGAAAACTTATGACATGCATGTAGATAATAATTATTATTATAAATAAAACTTTAGTTTTTTATTATCTGTTTTATTTAAGCTTTGGTAGGTACTTCAAACTAGTTATCAGTAACACTAACTTAAAAATACAGGCCATATCTGAACATATTATAGAAAACTTATGATATGCATGTAGATAAAGTTATGTATGCGGCTATACATAATTAGGCATTAAAACACTCGTGTGATCTTATTATGAAACTCATAGTTTCATAAAACCACACTCGTACTTTAATGCCTTTCATTATACACCAGCCACATAAATAACTATTATAACATCGTAAAATATCATTTCTTCTTATAACTAACTTGGCTAGTTCTCATATACGAATTATTATTAAGTACCACTAAAACAGTCATGGAAGATCCCTATGTTCCATGGCTAGTTTCTGCCAGCAAGCCAAATTTTCGAAAGAATAAAAAAAGAACTTACTGCTTTACAACCTTCAAAGCCTATAATGTAATTTGTATATGAAAATTATGAATACTAGCCAAGTCTGAGTGGCTTTAATATATTATCCTAAGTTATAACGGTGGTTTGACGACCAGATGGCCTAGTGGTTAGAGAACCTGTCTACGAAGCTTGAGGTCCCGGGTTCGATTCCCGTGTCGGGGCAGATATTTGTATGAAAAATACGAATGTTTGTTCTCGGGTCTTGGGTGTTTACTATGTATATAATTATATTTATCCATTGCTTAGTACCCATAACACAAGCTTTGCTAAGCTTACTTTGGGACTAGGTCAATTGGTGTGAATTGTCCCGTGATATTTATTTATTTATTTCATCATCATCATCCCAGCCTATATACGTCCCACTGCTGGGCACAGGCCTCCTCTCAGAACAAGAGGGCTTGGGCCATAGTTCCCACGCGGGCCTAGTGCGGATTGGGAACTTCACACACACCATTGAATTGCTTCGCAGATTTGTGCAGGTTTCCTCACTATGTTTTCCTTCACCGCAAAGCTCGTGGTAAATTTCAAATGTAATTCCGCACATGAATTTGGAAAAACTCAGAGGTGCGGATCCGGGGTTTGAACCCACGACCCTCTGCTTGAGAGGCGATAGGTCAAACCACTAGGCCACCACGGCTTTTTTATTTAAGAAGAAATAATATTTTAAGTTGTTATAAAATTTATATTGTTACAAATAAATTTCAGGACTGACTATTGAACTTGGCACCCATTTAGATCTCACTTCTTTTGTCGTTAAAGTCAACAATCAAGGCATATATCCTAATATTGAACTTGGCTCTGAATATCACAGTTATGTTTTGATGGAATAAAATGAGAAAAATTTATTACTTTCTGATTTATTCCTTTGTATTCATCCACTAACCTATCTGGATGCCAAATTTGAACTTTCTAGGTCATCTAGAACTGGGTTAGAGTTTTGATCTATAGGTGAGACAGTGATAAAAATGCTGATTTTTGGATGTTAATATCTAAATAACCCTTTGAGGTGTGTTTATGAAATTTGGAGCACATATGTATCTCACAAGTATCAATAAATCAGCCAAATTTGACATGTTTATGTGAAAGTTCTGTTAGCTTAAACTTGACTCGACACGCTACCGCGTAACGTAAGACTGAGGGATTAAATCCTCCTTTATTAAATCCTTTGGAATGGAGGAAGTAATTCCAGTACCACCCGTGAGACATACATTCATCACATTTGTGAGTAAAATAGTATGCTTATTTGTAAGAGAAAAAAAAATGTTATTATTATTACCAAAAATGCCGATAACACTGGCGCAACTCGCAAGCAGCGCCAGCAAAAACATATTTTGATATAGACATAGGATAATTTTTGTCTCGGAATATTGCCTAGTGGCCCCATGTCTGCCAAAAGGTTGCCGACTCCTATGGCCTCAAACAACAACAGCTAATTTAAATATAAGTTTCGAAAATACAATTAATTTGATTGCTTAGTAGCGACATCTCTTGTCTGGGTGAGCGGTTAGTTCCGAAAGAATGTGACGTCTGTCGACGCAACATAGATGTCGCTAGTGCTGCTGCGTAAGTAGCATAGTAGAAATAAGCAACCTGAGATAATGTATGCATAGGAAAAAAATTGTGTCTAGATTCCTGTCCAGCAGTGGTATAGGGGTTATAGCACGCAGCACGGAATACTGAGGACCTGGGTTCGATTCCCAGTGCTGGTCTCTTTTTCTGGTTTTTCTGTGCATCCATGTCTCAGTTTGTATTTTCGATATGGTTTCACGGGATACCCGTAAAAGTAACAAATACAAAAAGACTCCAAAAAACCAATCATAAATATTATAATATATATAGTATTTTAATATAATTTAGTGTGTACTTATAACAAATAGTAAGAAAAAAGAGCTCTAGGAAAATGCTAATAGCAGCTACCCTATATTTATAGAAATCGTTGGCATCGGAAACAGACTCACAAAAAAGAAATGGTTTCCGATTAATAGGGTCTTGAAACCCCGAATAAACGGAAATGGGACCTCATTAATATTACATAAAGATCGACTTTAAAACGTCGAGTATTGCCCAATTAATGGCTAATTAATTGAACATGAATCGGTGACATCACAGGGAAGTTCATCATGCTCAAGCAATTTGAGTTTTACGATGTTGTGATGTTTATAAAATGAATTAATTTTTATGATTGGTTTTTGGAGTCTTTTTGTATTTTTTATTTCAACTCCAAATTTTGTTAAGTACTTTTACGGTCATCCCGTAAAATCCATACCGAAAATACAAATTGAAACATAGATGCACAGAAAAACTAGAAAAAGAGACCAGCACTGGGAATCGAACCCAGGTCCTCAGTATTCCGTGCTGCGTGCTATAACCCCTATACCACTGCTGGACAGGAATCTAGACACAATTTTGGGAATCGAACCTACCGTAAAAGTAACAAAATTGGAGTTGAAATAAAAAATACAAAAAGACTCCAAAAACCAATCTTAATTTGATTGCTTAGTAGCGACATCTCTTGTCCGGGTGAGCGGTTAGTGGAGTGTTGAAAGTTTCTCGATGAGGACTACAACATAGATGTCACTAGTGTCGCTGCTTAAGTGACTAAATAAGAAACAAACAAGCTGATATTTGGTGCATAGGAGAAATTTGTGTCTGTACTCCTAGTGGTAGTGTAGTGGTATAGCACGCAGCACGGAATGCTGAGGACCTGGGTTCGATTCCCAGCGCTGGTCTCTTTTTCTGGTTTTTCTGTGCATTTATGTTTCAGTTTGTATTTTCGATATGAATCAATTTCTGTTTGTTGGAAACAGTTGAAATTAAGTGAAATGCCGGAATTTTAATTCAACTGCTAGCTGTAACTTACGCGTGCGAAGCCACGAGTGAACACTAGTTTCTTCTAATTCTACGAGTAAATAGTTCAACTGTCAAAGTCCACAACCTCAACTAGCCGACAAGTTAAGTTTTTCTATAGAAAATACTCTATTCTCTTTAAGATTAAAATAACAAGCTATGAAACAAAAGTACTTAAGAACTTGAAAAATGTCAACAAACAACACAAGAGTTACAATAACTTTGTACATAAAAACAATAATGGCGCAGTATAATAATGTTTCAACATATTGGATATCACAGTATAGCTGTGAGTGGCCTTGTCTGCTTTGTACCTATCGCCCTCAAGCAGAGGGTCGTGGGTTCAAATCCCGGCTCACACCTCAGTTTTTCAAAATTCATGTGCGGAATTACATTTGAAATTTACCACGAGCTTTGCGGTGAAGAAAACAACGTGAGGAAACCAGCACAACCTGCGAAGCAATTCAATGGTGCGTGTGAAGTTCCCAATCCGCACCTGGGCCACGTGGAACTCGGCCCAAGCCCTCTTGTTCTGAGAGGACGCCTGTGCCCAGCAGTGGGACGTATATAGGCTGGATGATGATGATGAAATATCACTGTACTATTTTAAAGAGTGGTACAATGACTTGTTAAAAAGAAGTTTGAAATGTCTCATCCGAATAATCATTCTTTAAGAGAAGTTTCCCTGCCGGCCGCGCGGTCGCGTTATTTATTTTCGTTTGCGATATTGCTGTCTTTATCGCTCGTGACATAAGCGCTCGCAGCCCCCCCCCCGCCATGCCTTCCGCAACGACGTCCGTAATTTATATCGAGATAGTTGTAGGCTTTTCAAGATTTGGGCGGTTGAATTTTGGGTTTCGTTGTCAACTTGTCCTCATATTATACGAAAAGTATAGCACAGAAATCAATGATATTTATTATATTTTCTATGCCTGTGGTTTTTTCGATTTTTTAAAATGCTTTATTAGTCAGTAATTTTCGTGCAAAGTTGACATCTTTTTTTTTGTAGACTTTTGAGCTCCTGTAATTCTAATATTACATATTTATATGAAAATCTGAAAAACCACAGGCATAGATAATTACGTCTCGTCCATACTTACAAAACTTCATCTATTTCTGTTGCCTAGTTTTCAAATGAGACCGGGACTACGTTTGTGGGCCAATCAACTTTTTTACAGACACTAATCTGTCCGCGACATTTTTCAAACAATTGCAGATTTTTGTAAGTAAATATGTTTTTTCTGTAAATTAATAGATGGTGTACATGAATACATGTCATCCTACGCAAGTTCAACCTATTAAACCGTGAAATATCTTGTTGGAAGTACGATTTTTCGGTAACGCCAGAGACCATTTTGGTAACGCAGGAGACGCCCAAAGTGTCGGTAAAATAGTTGATTGACCCTTGTATGGAGAATGGAACGAAGAGACTTCTCTTAAGTCCGCGGGTAGCCGTTCAAAAAGCCTAGGGCCCAAGACGCGCGTGTTTTTATCAAGCAGCGCCAACCGTATATGAGCTTGCATACATCCTGCTTTATCAGTAACATCGGTAACATTAAAAGGAAAGTGAACTAAACATACAATTTATGGCTTGAAAAAAAAAACAAAAACATTTTAGCAATATCAGCATATTTAGGGTTTCTTAGTAGTCGTGGTGCCTGCCTCAGTGAGTGCCTCTGACCTCTGAGTTTTCCGGAATTTATGTGCGAAATTTACACTTGAGATTCATCACGACCTATGCGGAGGAAATAATGGTGAGACAACTTGCACACACCGGGGAAGAAATTCAATTAAAAATGCGTGCGTTAAATAGAATGCGCTACATACTTACCAAAATTCATCCAATTTCGTCCAGTCGTTTAAACATGAAGGGGTAACAAATACACACACACGCACACACACACACACACACGCACACAGACACACACACACACACACACACACACACACACACACACACACACACACACACACACACACACACACACACACACACACACACACACACACACACACACGCACGCACACGCACACACACACACACACTTAGTTTAACAAACAAGATTATAAATTGTAATTAAGAATACTACTGTAACTTTATTTCCTTTGCAATAAACAGTTTTTTTTACACAAACACTTCTGGGTTTGTATTTATTATTAGTAGGATGACGCTCGTACAGTTACGCTCATTTAAAAAAATTGTAGTCTGCACCTATATGTATCTTCACCACAGATAACATTCCCTTTTTCCCAGGTCTAGGCGATAGCGCTACTCTGGTCGATTGTCTGTTGTCATCCTGAGTTAGTGCCCACAGCCGGTGTCCGTTACCGGGACTACAGGTAACAAGACGCTAATCTGATAACCCAGGTCACATTCCTCGGAGCAGAGGACAATTTAAAATTGTTAACTCTGCCTTGTTAAACTAGTTGTTTGAAACTAGAGCACTAGGGTGCCGATAGAAATAAAAATAAGTAATGCAAATCGCATCTTTTTTTTAATACAGTATAGAGTTGCGTTTGGTCACAATCACGCCTGATGGAAAGCGAGGATGAGGCCTACGATGGAGCACGCTTGCCTAGTAAATGCTCATTTACCCTTGACTTGAAAGCGGCCAAATTATAGTGTTCAGGAAACACAGTCACAGGCAGGGAATAAAATTACTGACTTAATTCGACTAATCCCAATATATTTTTTTCATTCATTTTATTATACAAAGAAAAAAAACAACTTAAACCTATACCTATCTCAATAATTAATCTCATTTTTAAACTATACCTTTTTGCTATTGTTACCAAAGTACTCGTCAAGACAAATTAACTAGCCCCTAGCAACGGACAACAACGCCTAGCAACCAAAAAACGATGAAAGAAACACACTTCTTGTATGAAGATCCCCTTTAATTGTTAACTTTATTTTATTTTTAGTATTTGTTATTATAGCGGCCACATAGTAATACATAATCTGTGAAAATTTCAAGCGTCTAGCTATTACGGCTAAAGAGATAGTGCCCTGTGACAGTCGGACTGACAGACAGACAGCGAAGTCTCAGTAATAGGGTCCCGTTGGCACCCTTTGGGTACGGAACCCTAAAAGGTATAAGCATTTAATTAAAGCGTTTAAATTCTAAGGTTAGCGTAACACACGACTCCCACATGGAGATGTAATGTGGGTGTTCATTGTACAGTAACAACTTTAACGTGCGGTTATCGTGAACGCAACGAACTTCTCATTCGGACCGAACTCTGAAACTAATTGATAGTTTAAACCACAAATGTATTATTAGATTGTAATTAAACTGTATACGAACTTACCTACTATTATCCAAGATGTTAGTTAATTGTTATATTTTACTACCGACCTGTTTATGCATTGGCGTATCTAGGGTTATTTTTCAGGGGGAGCCTGACCTGGGTTTTTGTGTAAAGATATCAGTATTATAGAATTTCGAGACGGTAGCCCAACATCCTGGGTTGGGCGCGGCCCACCCGTCCCCCCCTCTATATACACCATGCTGCTCTGGCATCGCACTGATAAAAAACCGGCCAAGAGCGTGTCGGACACGCCCAAAATAGGGTTCCGTAGCTATTACGAAAAAAATAAATAAAATTTTTATAAGGATTTCGTATTTTATACGGAATCTTCCAAGTTTAGGTATATTTTATACCTTAGGCTGCTATTTACTCATAAAGTACTAATAAATCTCAAGCAAACTTGGCCGCTATAGTTTTCCTTGAAAGTTTGATATACTTATTACCATCCTGATTTTTTTCATATTTTTCCACTCACCAGTTTAGATTTTAGAGGGGGAGGGGGGACGCTCGATTTTAATGATAATTTGCACTTAAATGTTGAATATTTCGCAAACACATCACTGAATCGAAAAATCGTCTCAGCAAACCCCTAATGGTTTTAAAAGACCTATCCAACGATACCCCACACTATAGGGTTGGATGAGAAAAAAAAACACCCCACTTTACGTCTTTTTTTTTACTTGTTTTTTAATTAATTGTACTATTTTATCGGCATATTTTACCTATATATCCGTGCAAAATTACAGCTTTCTAGCATTGATAGTCCCTGAGCAAAGCCGCGGACGGACAGACAGACAGACAAACAGACAGACAGACGAAGGATTCCGTTTTTTGCCATTTTGGCTCCCGAACCCTAAAAAGAGGTATACAATGAAATGAAGTACAAAGTATAAGTAGTAGTAGAAAGGTGCATTTCTGTTTCCATAAAATCCAACATAGGACTTTATGTCACCAAGAAACGCCTGGGCGATGTGAGATTTATTACGTCTTCCGTCAAAAGCATAGTATTACGAGGACCTTTATTTCCTCGGGGATACACATTTGTATGCGAGACGCAAGACATGTCCGTCCTCCAATTCCTTTTTAAAATAGGAGTACGTTTTTTACAGCGTTTCGAAAATAAAAAAAATTACAAATTCGAAAAAAAAAACAATTTCGGTTCTTTTATCTTTTCATCGTAGTACTCGTATTGTCTAATCTTGTTTCCGATATCTTGTCAATCGTGCAAAGCATAACTGGAAGAGATCCCTTCAAGGGATAAGTTCGCCTTTGTTCATCGATTTTACTTGTTCACTGATATTTTCGTGTGTTTTTATAAGGTTTTCATGTACAATAAAGAGTTATGCAATACAATACCTTGTTGTCCCAAAAATTGTACAATAAAAAAAACGAAAGGTAGTCTTCGCGATATTGCCTCATAACAATAGAAATATATAAAAGTGTAACTAGATAAATAAAAATTAGCTACAGAAAATCTCTCTTTTATATCATTATCTTCATTAAGGTTGTGTTAAGAACAACTAAACAAAATTAAATGACTTTAAACCCAGCGGTTGAAGTTTCAAGGTTTTATCCCTATCCCGTGGATATCCCGTTATAAAAAGTTGCCTGTAGCAAACTCCTTGGAGTTTTGTACTTTTTGGTGTATTTTTTGTAAAATTCTTTTTTTGTATATTTTTCTTTTATGTGTTACTTGTCATTAGTGCTTTGTGTTGTGTGGTTGTGTTATCAAGTCAAAATATTATATTTCAATTTTATCATATTATTTCTTCGTTTGCTTTTTAGTAAACAGTCCATTCATACGTTTCATAGCCTATGTGTTATTCCAGAAGTCCAGCTATGTATACTTATCAAATTTCATGTCTTTTCTACGCGGGCGGACCCGCGGGTAACAGACTTGTATTTAATATAAGAAGGATGAAGTGACTCGACAGAACTTGGCCACTCAGAATTAAGTATTAAGTGAATTACGGCAGAGTTTAAAACTGTTCATGCGACTAAAACACGGTTTAGATTAAAACCGTTTTCCACGAAAAATAGCAGGATACCGTTTAATTGAGTTTCGAGTTCAGAAGTTAATTAGAGGTAACTTTGTGTCCCAAGTTCGTGACACAGTTCCAAGGTCCAAGTTACCCATCTATAATAAGCTTTTAAACATTTACATTAGGTAGGTACATCACCCCAGCCTATATTTGGCCCACTGATGGGCAAAGGGTTCCTTTCAGAATTTTTCACAGTTACAAGGGAACTTTTTGCAGTAGATGTTGTGTATGGTTTACTACAAATTTGGTAGGTAGTTTCCTGAGAAAAAACATTAAGTACCCATCACTTTGTGGCGGAAATGTTCGTCTTTGTGATGTGTTCGCCGACAGTTGGCATTCCGTAATAATTATATATCTCTATTGTAATTTGTATTGTTAATAGTTTTTATTTTTCTTAATCTTTGATAATGAACCTACTTTTAATATAAATAATTAGGTACTAGCATTATAGGCGCTTTGGTTTATACTGTAAGCCTGTTAATGTTAATTATTAAGAGAATATCTCTTCGTTCCATTCTCCATACAAACGTAGTCCCGGTCTCATTTGAAAACTAGGCAACAGAAATAGATGAAATTTCGTAAGTATGCACTAGACGTAATTATTTATGCCTGTGGTTTTTCAGATTTTCATATAAATGTGTAATATCAGAATTACAGGAGCTCAAAAGTCGACAAAAAAAAGATGTCAACTTTGCACGAGAATTACAGGCTAATAAAGCATTTTTACAAAAATTGAAAAAACCACAGGCATAGAAAATATACTTTTCGTATAATATGAGGACAACGAAACCCAAAATTCAACCGCCCAAATCTTGAAAAGCCTACAGCTATCTCGATATAAATTACGGACGTCGTTGCGGAAGGCATGGGGGAGCATGGGGGGGACGGCTGCGAGCGCTTATGTCACGAGCGATAAAGACAGCAGTATCCCACGCGAATACTATACTCTCTTAATAAATAAGTAAATAAATGACTCTAAAAAAATTATTCTATTTCTGTATTTTATTTATATTTTCCGTCACTTAGATTATCAGAAATTATTGGACGCGTTATTTTCCTTTTGTCAATCAAACAAAAAATGACAAAGATGAAGCGTGTCAAAGTTCGGGAGTGGGGGCCGTGAAGTCACGCCGTGCGACACTTTTTAGCACGGCGTCGTGTATCATGTCTGGTTATATCTTCATAATTTTATATTTAACTAGCTGTTGCCCGCCACTCCGTCCGCGTAGAAGTATGAACAATAGTTTACATGCTATTCTTAGACCTACCGAACATACACAAAAAAAACATAAAAATCGGTCAAGCCGGTTCGAAGGAGTTTGGTCACAAAAAATTTTGACCCGAGATTTTTATATATTAGATTGATTATATTCCTAGTACATTGTTGCAAAGGCTGAAAAGTAAGCGATAGATGAACGAGTTAGTTCAGTAATACGTGTTCATCGCAGGCCAACAATATATTCGAAAAAGTCGTATCTTACTATGAAATCAATATATGGATATGCCTGTTACCGTAACGTGCTACATTGTTGTCGTGTTTGCGAACTTATTACAATCTTTTAGGACATTCACGTTGTGAAAGAAATCAATTTAAAGAAAAAAAGAAAATACATTTATTCAACACCGTAAAAACATCACAATTAACATTACAAAGACAAGACATACATGACGCTAAATAGGTCCCCACTCAGCATAATGGCACGGCAGCCGTGATGCTGATTTTCAGTGAGGACCTTATCTAAGAACTAACGAGTGACAGCACTCAAGGCAACAACTCATAAAAAAAAAAGTTAAACCAAAAAAATATAATTATATACTTATTACTTTCTACTTCGATGTCGTGTATATCTTGTTTGATACATCAGGTCTAAAAATAACATATGCATTCAGTTTCTTTTATCGGCTTCCGCCCACGCGGCTATTGAAGATGTTTTCCTCGAACGCTTGGGAACGTGAATGTCAAAGGGGGACTTATGCTTAAGTATGTGCTTGCTTAATTACGGGAAAAATGTAGCGTGAGGACCTTATAGTGGATGAATGATATTTCGCAGAATATCTATTAACTACCATTAGGTTTGACAGTAGATGAAGGAAGGATTTTACTGACTTTGGGACTAGGTCAATTGGTGTCATGTGCCCCTTGATATTTATTTATTACTAGCTGGTGCCCGCGGCTTCGCCCCCGGTGTAGTTTTTTTTTTAATTTTCTTTATCTTCTTTTATAAAAACCTTCTTCTGACAATAGCAAAAACAACAAAAAAAGAATTAGCGAAATCGGTCCAGCCGTTCACGCGTGATCCCGTGACCAAGGGAAATAGGGATCCATTTTTACATATTAAAGATTATTATTTACTTATTTATTTTGGTTTCATCACTACCACCACGTTACAGTAACAAAACACTAAAACTAACAATATAAAACTAAGTTACTTGTTGACACGACAGGACACCAAAAATTGGGAAACAAACAGCTTAAAATAAGACAACGATGTATAAACATTTAAATAACACATATCAGCCAAAACAGTTTCCACTTATAGCTATTATACTTAGTTACAAAAATATACAAAAACTAGTCATTTGACTTGTTTTAAGCAAATTAGATAAAGTTCTGAACACTGTACACTAAGATGGGATACCTCAAGTGCCAGTAATTTCACCGGCTTTCTTACTCTCCACGCCGAAACACAACAGTGCAAGCACTGCTGCTTCACGGCAGGATTAGCGAGCAAGATGGTGGTACCAATCCGGGCGGACCTTGCACAAGGTCCTACCACCTACGATTTAAGTGTTAGTTAATTAACATTATTATAAATCATTCATGTAGGTACATTACGCGTAAGAGGATTTCATTTGCGACCCAATGCGGTCAAAATACGGATGTGCCTCAGCACGAGTCTAAGCCCACGTTCGCCCATTCCACTGTAACGAGTGAAAGGAGTCCCAGTCGATCATTCCGTCCCACACATGTGTGATCCCTGAATTCCCTGACTCCAAATTTACGTTAATAAGTGTTGTTTAAGTAACTAAAATATACACTTTAATGATAAACCACAGTTATCCTACCTGACTGCGCCATCATCACACCCTGATACTTACCGTTCTGTTCAAAGTACCTACAATATTTTGACTTTGACTTTGACCTATTTTTGGCCTTCGCACCGACTTCGAACAGTCAGTAGGTTGTGCACAAATAATTAATGGGCGATTCTGAAGACGCGATCAGGACCAGTTATAACCAACGAAATTTAAGTTATTTATTTATATCTTAACAATTTAAGCTGGCAACGGATCGGCAATTCTTTTGTTGCTGCACAAGTTTTATGGTTTTAGGTTGACAGAACGTTTTTCACTGCCACTTCCCTTCCGTACAATTATCCTATTCTGTGCTATGGTGCTCGCACTAAGTAACTCTCTCATGTGTTAGAAATATCATTGTGGTGGTCAGGAGTTCAAACCCGGGCTTGCACCTTTGAGTTCGGATTTTATGTAAAAAAATAACACCTGAAATTTACAGTGAATTTTGAAGCAATACATAATTGTGTGTGTAGTTTCCCAATCCGCTGGAGGTACCTACATCCCAAACCCTCTCAATTTCAGAGGAGGCCTGTGTCTAACAGTGGGCCGTGTATTGACTGGATTTCCATCATCATCTGATGACGAATTCTCGTTACTTTTAAAATGTTTGCATTTGAGCGATTCTCATACAATTTCAAAACGAATCGATCAAAATTCAAATCACTTTGTTCATTGTTCTAACTTTTTAAATTCTCCACAAAGCCCTAAGCACACACGTTCTGAGGCATAAACGTCAAAACCATTTTCAACCGCTGAAAAAACTCGCCAACTTAAATTGTTAAACTTAATTTTATTTATCTTTGGCCTCAAACATTAATTTGCTAACCTTGTTTAATCTCAAAGGCTACACACACTTTGCTTTTGGGAAAAAAGTTTTCCGTTGTAACAATACAATTTCCCTGGCGGGATGAATTCCTGAGGCATAATGAAGGAAAGGTGAGTGCAAGGAATAAGATGTTGCTGGATACGACTTTTTAATAATAATAATAATAACAAATACATTTCATTTCAAACTTTTTTTTACAATCATATAGGTATACACAATAAAAATATTGTTTTAAAATTAGCAGAAAAAAAATTTTGGTTCCGAAAAATTTTTTTTTTAATCTTGTGCACCCTGAGGATCAATGTAGTGGCATAGTTATCTTAGAGATTATACTGTGCACCGAGGCCGTCCCGCTCGTGAATTTCCGGACCCAAACCTGCAATCATCAGCATCATTTAGCCATGACACAGATGCGTCTTTACCTATAGTGCAGGGTGTGCGTTGCACACGGGCGCAGCGGTGTTAGGGGCGCCGGCCGCGGCACTTTGTACCTATTCCATTTTGACCGCGCGCTTCCTAGATGGCGCTAAAGTAATAATTGCACACGGGCGCTACATGGGCTAAAGACGCCGCTGGTAACATATTCGCTGTTAAAAAGGCCTCGACCATCAATCATTTTGGCATGTCCACATTACTGCCAACTATGACTATAATTCGTTCGATCCCTTATTACAACCAATGTTCAACCAGCCTCCACATCTCTGGCTAAGTAAATAAAAGCCTAAAGTCTATTTTATATATAAAAATATGCATGCAATCGGACAAGGCCACCGCTCCTAGCGCGTACCATTTTTTAATCCGATGAAAAAAACGGAGGAGGTTCGCATAGCTTTTTACAGAGTAAGTAGTCCGATTTTGATAATTCTTGTTTTATTGGATAGGGTATACCTCGAATTCGGTCCCATATCATCATCATCATCAGCCTACAGCAGTCCACTTGGACAAGCCCCAAGTCCCAAGGCCGAAGTCGGTCCCATATAAATTTGGAAAAAACAAATCCTACCCTAAGGGTGGGAAAAAAATATAAAATTAAAACTTTTTAACAAAAACTAAACCGCCGAAAACAACTAAAACGCAAAAAACAATAAACCAAAACCAGTTTGAAGTCGGTGCTTCGGCACTAGCCAGCAGAAGTGGAGATAATAGTCGTCTATCTGGTGGGCTTCTATCACTCCTCCTGGTTCGTGCTGAGGTATCGACTTCAAATTGGTAACTAGATAGATTCAGGTTAAATAAAAATGGTTTACCTATTATTTTTTGCTTTTTAGTTTGTTCGGCGGTTTATTTTTTTGTTGAAAATTTTTATCTCCCCTTTTCTTCACGCGAAATTAGCGAATTCGTCCGACCTGGTTATAATAACACATACATTTTGTATAGTGTTTTAATCAACATTTATCTAACACTAGCATAATTTTTATTCAATTGTATCACTAACTCAATGATCCAAGTTGGTCGAAAAATAAATTATTACTATTATTATTATCTTTCACCAAACCTAGTATTGTTGATTTTAAATTTATTTAAGTACTCACATTACTTTTAAATAACTTTTAGTACCTATGAATATTTATGAACCTCGAGGTCTTTATAATTGTTTTTGGTTTTCCTGTATACTCATAATGTACGACTGTACCTATGTGTTCTTAAAATAATAAATAAATAAATAATAATAAAGGTACCTTTGGTGCAACTCGAGTCATTTCTAGACTGAATTAACTCCAGGTCACCCATGTTAAAGCGAAAGGACCGACAAGATACCGGAAATGACCCGCTGATAGCGCAACCATCTTGGAGTTGCTAACTTCCGCTTTCACTATGCACTAGCGTTCATAATCTTGCTATTTATAAAACGTGATTAAGCTCTGGTATTGGATTCTTTCGGCCCGGGAATGACTGTGCGCGACTGGTGCAACTAAGCTCTTACGCTATGCCTACGCATACCTATCCCACAGCAGTCACTTCTATGCCAGTGACACGTATACGTGTCACAACGTAATACATTCCGGTGCCAGTGACACGTCTGCGACATTTTAGTTTTTACTCCTATGCCAGTGACACGCATGTCGTGTCAAAATAATTCGTACCCCCTATAGGCTGGCATAGCGCAAGGGCTTAGCGGAACGTTGCCGGAGCCGAATGTGACAATCCACTAAACTCTTACGCTAGGTATAGCGAATATGCCGCAGCAGTCACAAATACGTGTCACTGGTATAGGAGTAAGAACTAAAAAGTCACAGACGTTGTGTCACTGGGGCCGAACGTGTTAACAATGATGATTGAGGGGCCCCATTCAATTTGCGATGAGTCACTGCCTAAGTACTTAGTAAAATTAGTGAGACTTAACTAGTACGTATCCGTTATCCCAATGCATACTTAGCTCAGTAATCCTGTACCATCATCCAGACCCCATAGCCCACTCCATGTCGCTTCCTGCTGGGCAATAGCTTGGCAACTGTGCAGGACTGTCCGCTTGCACATCCTCATGGTGAATAGAGGATACAGAAAACTCGCGTTTTTCCCGAGATACGACTGAGCTGTATAGATCGATTATTCATCGACGCAAACCCCTACACACCAAATTCCCAAGAATAGCTTGAGGTATAATTATTATTTTGCTCATGCATTCAAAGTCCGAATTGGTACCCACCTTTGTTACAACGGCTTTACAAATGCCAACAGTAATTATTATGTTATACAAAGTAATGTTATATAGAAAAGGGGGAAATAAAAAAGAACTAATTTAAATAATAAATTTATTTCCTTAGCCTAACATATCATAAATATAACATGCATCCACATAACCTAACACTTAACCAAGCGATCATTGCTACAAAACGTCCCAGTCGCTAGTGATATCAAAATACATCGAGTTTGATATTCTGTTCCTTATTCCAACATAGAACTCATATTATGTCATTTTTTTTATTCGGAGAAACAATACGGTATTTGAATATTTTGTATATGTTTTATAAATTAAAACTACACAATGCCTGTTATCGAATAGAGAAACAATTTTTAAGCTACCTTTACAAATAACAAAGTTATACAGGTTTGAAATTCAAGATTAGACAGAGAAAGACATACTGGCATGTGACGTCACACGCCAGTATTGCCATACTTGCTGCATAGAGAAAAGCGTTTGAGAAATCCAATTTTCAACCGATTTAAATTTTCTCTTCGCTAAACACTATCTGTTTATCTATATTTTCATAATAATATTAAGATATGGCAAAATCAGGAGTTGTCAAATACCGTATTAGGTATTTCTGTGCTGTTCACCCAAGTTCATGTTACAAGAAAAAGGTTTTTCGACGGGCGAATTATAGATGGCGTTAGTATCGTGAGCTCCGTTTGACGTTTCAGTCTTGCTTGCAATGAGGGCTATCGCGTATGAATTCGCCACTAGAGGCGGGGGTAGCGTGAGGTCTTCGAAATGTCAAATCTCATAGTTTTTGAGTGAGCTACGCGGGTTTTTTTATAATTAGAATAATTTTTGTGAATATTTTGCAATATCTGAAATTAATTATGGCAAATATGCGTTCCGGGGCAATGAATGCTGTGTTTTGAGACAGTTTTGTCTTTCGGAAACCTTTGTCCTCCCTTTTTTCCGAACAAAACGGGGACTATGCAACACTGTGGCATGCTCGATATTTTTATGGTACGGTTTTAAGGTGTATTAAATATGATTTTAATCTAAACATTGTTTTCACGCCCGTAATAACAGACTTTGAAAGCCATACTTAAAAACCTCACGCAACAGTGCGCCATCTAGTGAGTGAAAAAACGATAGCCCTCATTGGCTAATTTAGATATTTATCCGCTGTTTCACCTAATCTAAGTCTATCATCGTTCATCTACCATTACCTCTCATATTTCATTTTCTAGACTTTTTTTTACCGTACAACGGCAAATCTTATTAGACACTGGCAAAATTGCCCCCAATGGACAGAGCCATGTGTTTTTTTTTTAAATAACAACAACAAATATTTACCCAACTAAAAGCGTGGGGGTTCGATTTGTAGCATTCGAAGATGACGGATGCAGACAATATCTAATTTTGCTAGTTCTGTTTCTTTGGCTAGTTGAAGTATAATTTTGATAGTGTTTTATGCGGCGATTAACCTTAACAGTGAACAGTGATCCCAAAATTCTATATTACTCTCGTGTCTAACATTTTTTAATGCGCAAGTGGTCTCCACGTGGTTTCTGGAATTTTACTATCAAGTTGCAAAGACTACAATCACCGTACAACGTGCCTCGCAAAGAGAGTTTACCTCGACACTGGCGAAATTGTCCTATTAATTAGGACAGACAAGCCATATTTTAAAAGAGAAGAAGAACTAAAAGCGTGACAGAAATGTCAAACGGACAACACGATACCAACGCTGCAATGCAAAATTTATTTATTTATTTATTTATATCTCGCCAGTTGAAAACCCCTCATCTGGTTGACTATTACTCACATTATGCTATGATTTTTTTAGACATTTTTTGCATCAACTGTTCTGTTTTACAAAATAGTTTTGAATTTGTTAGATATATTAAAATCATAGATCCTCAAATCTATAGAGTACACAATAAAACAATGCAAACAAAAAGGCTAACTTTGAATAAAGTCTATTTGGAAAAAGGTACAGAAGTAATCAGAGTATGGCACAAACCAGAAAAACAACCTTAACGGCTACAAGATACTCAAAAATACACATTTTTATATAAAAGCCAATTATCCAGTGTACAGATACAAACAGTACGTGCTACGAATGAGTATGGTACTTAACAACAATGTCGCAAAGTTCGATATCGATACAAAACAAATTGTAATTTTTATACAAGAGAAACTTTGTAACTCGCCAAAATGCCTAAGTGAAAATCTACTTTACATAGTGTTTTTTAGTTCTAAAATCGATTGACCGAAGTGTCCACATGTTACAAAATGTTTTCGAAAAGTCCTATTACAATTACTAGTAATCTACTATTGTACAATAAATACATACTAAGTATGTGCTTTTTTTGTGCATCAAAAATATTTATAGGTTCACAAGTAGACTCTCGCGATGATACAAATTTATTGATGTAGCTGCTGTCATAAGCACCGTATGAGAAATACTGCAAAATTAATTTTGTCGCGTCTTTATCTAGGTATAATAAGCGATAACCTCCAAAAATCTAATTAATTACCAGAAAGTTGCATAGCCCTTTGTGTACAGTCGCCATAAAATATTTCAGAGCGGCCAAGGTGGTCAAAAATATAGGCACACGCACTCTATTATTAAGGTATTAGAGTTCATGTTTCGATATTTTTGATCATCCGCTCCGAAATATCTGATAGCGACTGTACATACAAGCCAGTATTTATAACGACAGACTTACATGAGAATAATGCTGTATATGCTAAACCGATTTGAGTTGGTATATTTCTTTAAATTTATTTAAAAATCCGGTCACAAATTACAAAAGTTGTCGATAATACAAACGTACAGACGAGAATATAACCTATTTTGCAGTTGGTTAGAAAAAGAAACGAGAGACTTCTATCGTTGGGTAGCTAAACAACTCGATTTATCATTAAAGATACCCCATCAGTCAATGTCGGCCTAATAATTGGAGAGAAAAGACTGACCTCTTGGCCGATAGGGAGTTTGTGTCACTTGTTTGTTTCATTTCCATCCCTTGGATATTTTCCAATGAATCATTACGATTTGAATAAAATAATCATTATTTATGTTTACTATTTTACGCCCGCAGTGGTGTAATTGGGTAGTTTCATTGATTTAAAAAAACTATTTAGTCTGGCAGTTACATTATAAGCAAATGTTGGACATGTATTTTTTGTTCAAACAAACATCACGCCGTGCTAAAATGTGTCGCACGGCAAACCGTCAAAACATCATGGGGATTTTTAAGTGGCTATATTTTCATCATATTTAAGCGACCATATCTTCATCATTTTAAGTGGCTATATTTTCATCATTTTAAGTGGCTATATTTTCATCATTTTTAAGCGACCATATCTTCATCATTTTAAGTGGCTATATTTTCATCATTTTCAAGCGACCATATTTTCATCATTTTAAGTGGCTATATTTTCATCATTTTTTGTTTAATCGACAAAAGAGAAAACACGTGCCCAATATTTCCTGATAATCTAATTGATTCGTTGTTATTTAATTTTTTATGACATTATATTGTGTTGTATTGTGAAAATTTCATATTGTTTAAAATAATTAATAAGAATTTGAAAGAAATTGCAGCGTTACATTAGTTACACTTAAATATATTGCACAATTGTTAGTAGGCCATAAAATGTTATGGAAACATTTCCTAATATCGTTGTCAAACATAAATGGCAAGAACGATTCATCACTTCAAAATTATTTAACTACAAAATAACACTTAATAAATATTACAAAAATAATGAGTATTATTGGAATGAAAACTCAGTTTTCAAATACGATAAAAAATAAAATGTCTTTTACATGTGATTGCACGAAAAAGGTGCAAATTAAAATGTAAATATTACGTCTAAAGATTAATTTTAAGCAATATAACTATTTATTTACATGTTATTTGATACATTTTGCGAATAGGACTGTACTCGGTGGTTACAAACATAGTATTATGACGATTATAGAAGGCATTCATGCGTCTTTTTAAGTTAAAACAACCGTAAAAATAAATAAAGAACATAAAAAATTGCTGTAACACAGATTTATTTATTCTAAACATAATTATCTTCCCGCAAAATTTATAGAAAAATAACACCTCTTTTTATTTATTTTCACCAAAATAATACACAATAAAAACCAACAATTCTTCAAAACACACAAACGTTTAAAAATTATTATTCAAAAATGTGTATTCTAAACGATAATTTAAGTGAATTTAGCACTGATTTCAAATACTACATACAACAACTATTTGTCTTAAACCTTTAATGATTCAATACAATGTATTTTTTATACAATAATGATAAACTATCACTACTGCGTATGATATTATTATAAATATATCTTAAAGTAATTCTGTCAAAAATAACACATAGGCGTGTTAAAAATATGCTCACCGGCACAAAATTTGGCCCACCCTTCATACAAAATTACCGATTCTGCATACATTTGAGGGCCAAATTATTTACCGCTCAGTATAGCACAAAGCGAAAAAATGTGTACATATTTGTCCGCCCATGTAAATATTACTTTTACAGTTCACGATTCTTCGCGTGTTTTAGCCAAAGGCAGTTTTGCAAACCTTTTTTTTTGTATTATTGTTTAATTGTAATTTTTAATAACTCAGTTATGACGATCCCCAATGGAGAATCAATTGTATCAAAATAAATCTTTTGGCGCGCTAAAGGGAAGTATTTTAGGCCCCACTCTATTTTTAATTTACATAAATGACCTTTGTAAAATAAAATTAGATGGTAAAATTATTTCATATGCTGATGATACTACTAAGGTTACTGACACAGTCCGAAGAATTGCGCAACTGAAGTGGCAGTGGGCGGGGCACATTGCTCGCAGGACTGATGGCCGACGGGGTCAGAAGGTTCTCGAATGGCGTCCGCGGGCCGGGAGACGAGCTGTCGGTAGGCCTCCAACAAGATCGAGCGACGACCGGGTTAAGATTGCGGGATCGCGTTGGTTGCGGAAAGCACACGACCGGTCTGAGTGGAGAGCCTTGGGGGAGGCCTATGTCCAGCAGTGGATGACTTAAGAGCAAGTGCGATGAAAAATTATCTTTCTCGTTTTACGTCTACGTTATGAGCCGGGGCGCGTGCAAGCCGGTGAGCCGGCGCGGCAAGGGCGGGCGGTGGCGCGGCTCGTGGTCGGCGGGCGGCGCCCAGTCCTGCAGCCGCGCGCCCGCCGCCAGACGGTGCGTCAGACGGTGCGCGATGCTGAACCCGCCGCTGCCTTCCAGCTGCGTTAGCACTATTATCACTTGTCTGGAACAAGTTTTCGTTCGAATTATTAATCAAATTTTGTAGGGACACTTAGGATCTCTACCCTCTACCCAATACACCGTATTATACCATGATCGTAATTGGAGCGTGTCAATACAATGACAGGAGAGGAGGCCTGTGCCCAGCAGTGGGACGTATATAGGCTGGGATGATGATGATGATGATGAATACAATGACACGCGACGGCGACAGTTAGTTACAAAACGTGCTAGTGGCCATAGTCTCATGCTTTTCGATACAAAGAATATATGGGTGCCCCTTGAAATGTCGACAAACTATTTATCAAATTTCATTTCATCGAAAACAATTCATAGAATATTTAATACTAATTCTTTGTCTTGGACTAATTTCACTTCATCGTCTATTCATTACATATTACAACAATTATTAGAACAACAGTACATGGATTATTATTTGCTTAAAAATACATTTCATCAACTATTCATGAGACAGAACAACAAAATATCGCTGTTTATTTCTTCGACGTATTATTATAAAACACCAGAAAATAGGTTAGGTTAGAACTAAGACATCAAAAAATTGCTAGCAGAAAAGTAGTTTAGGTTAGAACAGTGGCCCTAAAAAAGTAAACCGGTACCAGAAAAATAGGTAAGGTTGGGTTAGAACCGAGACCCCAACAAAAATAAATGGCTGCCAGAAAAGTAGGTTAGGTTAGGTTAGAACTGCGACCCCAACAAAAAGAAATCGCTACCAAAAAGTAAGTTAGGTTAGGCTAGAACTGCGATTCCAACAAAAATAAATCGCTACCAGGACAGTAGGTTAGGTTAGAACTGCGACCCAAACAAAAATAAATCGCTACCAGAAAAGTAGGTTAGGTTAAGATTGGTTTTTGGAGTCTTTTGTTTTTTATTTTAACTCCAAATGTGTTACTTTTACGGACATCCCGTGAAATCCATATCGAAAATACAAACTGAAACATGGATGAACACAGCAAAACCAGAAAAAGAGACCAGCGCTGGGATTCGAGCCCAGGTCCTCAGCATTCCGTGCTGCGTGCTGTAACCCTACACCACCACTAGACAGGAGTGCAGACACAATTTTTTCCTATGCACCACATATCTCAGCTTGTTTGTTTCTTATTTAGCCACTTAAGCAGCGACAGTAGCGACACCTATGTTTTTAGCTCTCATCGAGAAACGTCAACACTCCTTCGGAACTAACCGCTCACCCGGACAAGAGATGTCGCTACTAAGCAATCAAATTAAGATTGGTTTTTGAAGTTTTTTTTTATTTCTACTTAGTTCTTCTTCCTCCTTAGTTCTTCTTACTTAGTGCTAAATTCGTTACACCTACCAACGTTAGATATAATTTTCATATTAGCCTTAATTTATGATGTCTAAACCTTTAAAACCTAAATATTTACTAAATCCAAGTTAAGAACGTACAGTAGCGAGCGAGCAACACCATTCTGAGCAGAAATGACTGGAGTAAGGTGAGGTTCAGCTGTTGGGTTTTTTTTTCAACATTTTGTCTTCACGTTTAACTTACCTATGAAGAGGGGGTACGGAATCTATGGTCTTCAGCTCTCCTCGTGTGGACACGACGTTGTAGCTTTCCTGGCAGTCGCATTTCACGTGTATCCACTTGTCTGTGTGTCTGTTCTCCACCATCACGACTAAACCGGCCCAGCCCTGAAACACAAATTGCTTTTTCATCACACTTGCTCGTAAACAGTGTCGTAACATGCAGGCTACCTTGATTGCAACCCCCTGGTGCGGCCCGTGCCAAGTTGGCGAAGGAAGGTGGACTTACCCAAGTTCGCCGCCGACCTCCTGACTGGCCACGGGTTTGCGATGGTGGTTTTGAAGGCAGTGCACGTCGTTGTCTGTATTATCACTCAATCCTAATAGATTATTGAGGATAACTTCTTTATTATGATTGTCAAGCGGAATGATTTGTTTATATGACAGACAGACGACAAGATGACAATGAAAGAATACCGCATGGCATCAGAGGTTTCCGGCCAGCGTTGCCTAGGCTTGTCCACCTCCTTGCACACGGCAATACGGCGCAACCACCCCCTAAATAAAACCCTCGACCTCAATGTGCTTGTCATGAAACCCGTGGTCGGTAAATCAGTCATTGCGCGTACTAATTTTCTTGTCATGAAGCCCAAGGTCGGTAAATGAGTTTTCTTCCAACTATGCTAAGGGCGCTGTCAGCGGTATCGGCAATTTATGAAAAAAATATTAGTTTTTCTTTTACAAATATACAATTTTACTCGCAAATGTGATGAAAAACATCGTATGTCGCACGGGCGGTACTAGAATTACGAACATCGACTCATTAAAGCGCTCAGTCTTCGACTTCGGGCTTCTAATAGACTCTCGTTCGTAATTCCTTATTTACCGCCCTTAAGACACAATGTACTATTTAATGTTTTATGCTTTAAAAGTGATATGATGCAAATTTGAACCCATTCTAAAAAGTGAGGTGGATATTTCTGTCAAGACAAAGTTTCAGTGGTAGCTTGCTCGCATGAACGGCCAATACGACGAACCCTGTACGCCGGCGGGCCAGACATACAACCGGGTAGAAGCTTATCCCTAACACACCTTAGTCAAGTAAGTATAGCCGTCATCCCCTGCCCTGTTGCCAGAGTCAGCCCTATGATAGCATCGGCCAATATGATGCGGGTGCAGCAACGGCCGGTCAACCAGCAACAGCTTGCTCGAGCGAACGGCCAATACGTAACGCGCCCAGTCCTGTATTGTATGCCAGTGGGCCAGACATACGGCCAAGTAGAAGCCTATCTCTACCATCTTTGTTAAATTATATCTAACATACCTTAGTCACGTAGTAAGCAGTCATTCCCTGCCTCCCTTCATGCCACCCCCTCACCAGAGTCAGCCCTATGATAGCGTCGGCCAGTATAGATGGAGTGAAAAAAGTTTTTACACAGGCCAAGTAAAAATCAATCTAAGTCAATGTCATAAAGACTTTGACATAGAAAAACTTTTCTCACTTTAACTATATATGCGGGTGGAGTGATGGCCGTTCGATCACCAACGGCTTGCTCGAGTGAACGGCCAATACGTACTGCGACCAGCCTTGTATGCTAGTGTGCCAGCGTGCGTTCAGGTAGCTTTTCTCTAGCATCTTTAATTATATTGAACATACCTTAGTCAAGTAGTAAGCAGTCATCCCCTGCCTTCCTTCATGCCACCCCCTCACCAGACCACATTCTACCCCCTCGCCAGAGTCAGCCCTATGATATCATCGCTCAGTATATGCGGGTGCAGTGATGGCCGCTCGACCAGCAACGGCTTGCTCGAGTGAACGGCCAATACTTACTGCGACCAGCCTTGTATGCTAATGTGCCAGCGTGAGTTCAGGTAGCTTTTCTCTAGTATCTTTAATTTATATTGAACATACCTTGGTCAAGTAGTAATCCCCTGCCTTCCTTAAAGCCACCCCCTCACCAGACCACACATGCTGCCCCCTCGCCATATGATAGCGTCGGCCAGTATATGCGGGTGCAGTGACGGCCGCTCGACCAGCAACGGCTTGATCGAGTGAACGGCCAACACTTACCACGAACAACTTTGTATGCCAATGAGTCAGACATGCAACTAGATAGGATTTCCTCTACCACCATAATTATATCTAACACACCTTAGTTAAGTAGTAAGCAGTCATCCCCTGCCTCCCTTCATGGCGCTGCCCCCTCGCCAGAGTCAGCCCTATGATAGCGTCGGCCAATATGTGCGGGTGCAGCGACGGCCGTTCGACCAGCAACGGCTTGCTCGAGTGAGCGGCCAGCACGTGGCGCGGCCAGCCGGAACTCGAGCCCAGCTCTAGCCCCGTATGCCAGTGGTTGAAAGCGAGACACACGACCAGGTAGAAGCCCTTCTCTAGCATCTTGTGGCAGCCCACGAAACCGCGGACCTGGAATTTTATAAGTATTTAAAGCATTTTATTTATATTTATGTTGTTGATAAGCCTTTGTCTGTACCTATATATTTTTAACCGACTTCAAAAAACGAGGAGGTTCTATGTTCAAATGTTTGTAATTTTTTTTTTATCTATGTTTACCGATTACTCAGTCAATTGTGGACCGATTTTCAAAAATTATTTTTATATTTGAAAGAGTATTCTTCTGAGGTGGTCCCATTGTCACCAAGTCAAGATCTGGTGATGGGATCCTAGGGAAATCGAGGGCAAACCTCAAATTTTATAGGCCCACCTATGGCGATTTTAGCATTTTTAGCATTAAGATAAGCATTTACATTCAGAAAGTATCATTTGGTAATCTGGACCTGATGAAGAAGACCGTAGATGACCAATGCAACTCGTCAAAGCATAATGCTCCAGTCTATAAACGTCATGATTAATATACCCAGATAAGCGACTAAGAAGAAGCTTTAAGTAATGATTCTTTCGAACTGATCGATGCCCGGAAGGTAGGCAACGGAACTTGTTATAAACAAACGTAACTAAGCAGTGTTTGTGCTTAATGGAATTTCTCACGATGTTTTCCTTCACTAAAAAGTGAGAAATAAATTTTTTTTTTAACCGCAAATAATTTCGAAAAACTCAGACTCGACGAGCAAGGTTTGAACCCACGACCCTCTGCTTGAGCGACGATAGTTCCCGACCTGGCGCGTTGGGCCGGACTTCGTTCAATAAACGACCACGCAAGGTCAAAGCTAGGTAATGCTCACTCGTGACCGACTAAGAAGAAGCTTTAAGTTTGATTTTTCGATTCTGACTGATCTGAAACTGAAATAGGCAACGGAACTTTGTTATAAAACAACGTAACTAAGCCGTGTTTGGGCTAAATGGAATCGTTGTGAGATGTACTTTGGCTACGAATCACTAAAAAGTGAGAAATAAAGTTTTTTTTTTAACAAAAAAGTAATCATGTAAGCACTTCTTACTCGACATAGCAAGAAAATATGTTACCTGTCTTTTGCTGTGCGCGACTAGTTTCCCGACCTGCGCGTTGGGCCCGGACTTCGTTCGGAAAACGACCACGCACAGGTCCAATTGCGACCGCTGACTTTTGGCCGAGTTTCTGCAAAAATTACATTATTTTTATTATGTTTAAGTAGGTAGGTGTATGTGTTGGTTTTATGTATTCTTGCTACTGCTCTAATCTACTGTAAATTGCACCACCTGCTAAAATGTATTCCTTATTTCTGTCCATTGTAAAGGTTGCCTGGAAGAGATCGCTCTGAAGCGATAAGGCCGCCTATTGCTTACCTTAGAAAATCTCTATGTATATACTTGTGTTTTCTGTACTGCTTACTGTGTTGGTGTGCAATAAAGAGTTATTGTATTGTATTGTAATATAATTTATGTTTTTCCCAAGCTTTACATTATGTATTTTCATTTATCTGCACAGCTCTACCATTGACAATGTCATTTCAAGTATTAGTTTAAAAACGGAATTACGCGCTCAATGGTAGTCTAATCTCGATTTAATAATAAGGAGCAGAGGCAGACCAAGAGATGGCGGGATTGCGCGCATTTCAGCTCGATCGGCAGGTGCATGCTCAGGATAGGTAAGAGTAGGAAAAGGGAAAATTTTGGCATATTACAGACTACATTAAAAACACTGGCTCACCTCTGTCCCTCTTGGAACAGCGTGAAGTCCACCTCCGTGGGCTGAGCGGCCGTCAGCAGGAGGCAGGTCAGATGGCGCGTAGAGGACATCGGCGGCAGCACCCCCGCCAGGCGGACTTCGTGCCAGCCCACGCGGACCTTGCAGATGTCAATGCAGTCGAAGTATCTGTCAAAGAAAACATATTTTAAAAACAGATGAAAACAAAGGAGTCTTTATTTAATTGAATGTTTAATGTGTTGCGACTCCTAGCGCCATTTAGTTGTTACACAGAACAACTGTAACATCCTCCCTTCTTCATCATCAATATTGTCATATACGAATTATACTTCTTGCTCACTTTTCACGTCTCCGTAACCGACTCAGATGACGCTTTTGCCTTTGTGATTTTTAAAGCTCCAGAATCTTCTGGAATTCCCACGACTCACTTGAACACTTCTTCAAAGCTGATCAAGACGCTATTTCTCTTCGCGTCGCATTCTGTAATAATCCAGATTGTTCTGGAAGGTTTTCCACACAGTTGAGCACGTCCTCAAAGGTGATCCAGAAGACGATTTTACACCTCGCGTCGCAAGCTCTAGAATGTTTTGGCAGGTTCTCGACTCACTCGAGCACGTCCTCAAAGCAGATCCAGAAAATGCTTTTCTCCTCGTGATTCTGTAAAGCTCCAGAACATTCTGAAAGGCTCTGGACTCACTAATGCGCGTCTTCGAAGCTGATCAAGCAGACCCCTGCTTCTGCAGCTGTTTCTCCTCGTATCGCATACTGCAAAGCTCCAGAACATTCTGGAATGTTCTCAACTCACTTGAGCACATCCTCGAAGCAGATCCAGAAGATGCTGCTTTTCCTCGTGATTCTGTAAAGCTCCAGATTGTTCTGGAAGGCCCTCGACTCGAAGACGTTGTCTCTCCTCGCCTCGCATTCTGTAAAGCTTCAGTAAATTCTGGAAGTATCTCAACTCACTTGAGCACATCCTCGAAGCTGATCCAGAAGACGGCGTGGTCTACGGGCTGGTCGGGCGCGCGCACCTGGCGGCGCAGCGCGGGCGTCCAGCGCGGGCAGCCGGCGGCCCAGGCGCCGCGCCACGTGTAGTGCCCCCACGGGTTGCGCAGGCGCAGCAGGCGCGTCGGACCCGCCACCTCCACCACGTCCAGCACGCTGTAAGCGTGCCGGGGACGGAGCCCGAGACGCTGGTATTCTTCCTCGTCCACCTACAAGCAGAGGGTACGTTCATCATCATCATCCCAGCCTATACAGATCCCACAGCTTGGCGCAGACCTTCTCTCAGTAGTTTTCACATGAGCCCAGTGCAGATTAGGAACTCAAGACTACTGAGAAGAAACTACTAAGAAACTAGAAGGTAAGTTAGTGTCGGTATTTTCGTGGACAGTTGACAGCGTTTTCGCTAGTCCTCACCACTGGATATAGCGTTTGGATAGCTGAAGAATGGAATACTTTTGACTAAGCTAAGCGCTAGCCTCATTTTATCGACAGCCCTTTAGTGATTTACCTCAAACGACCCTTAGTTTGGAAGGCATACCTTCATGTTGCCGCCGCCGCAGCTGGCCCCCATCAGGAAGCTGGCCTGTCGCGAGGACAGCAGCTGCGCCCACACCAGGTCGCGGTCCAGCTGCTCGAGGGGCGCGCCGCCCCCCCGCGCCCCCCGCGCCGCCCGCCTGCAGCGACACCGACTCGCACGGCGCGCCCGTCAGCGTACACAGACCTGATCACGACACGAGTACATTTTGGTGTGAGTTTCTCACAATTCTCAATTTAAGAACTACCGGAATAGCCAGCAGAGATGTAACGGATGTAGTTTTATCGGAACCAGAATTGGAGCCGAGTGATAGATGGATGAGATGTTAAGGGTAAATCTATTAAACGTGCTTGTTTTTGATGTACAGTCGAGTTCATAAACTCTGAGCAAAAATATGATAAAAAATATGTAAACACCACTCTATTGTTAACGGCGTAAAAAGGTGTTTCGATATTTTTGATCAAATTTTTCTCAGAAGTTTACGAAATCGACTGTACGCCGCTCATGTCCCGCCGCCGCGCTAAGCATTGACATCCGATATAACTTCCGTTTCAAAAGTAACGAAACCGGAACCGGAACGGATGTGTAATACCGAACTGAAGTTCCGACTTAACGTCCGTAACATCCCTGCTAGCCAAGTGGTGGCAATCGCTTAACTAAAATCACTAGGGCATTTAAATTTCGTCTTATGAACTTCTGTTAGTACACAAAACTAAAGATGGTGGGTTAGTGTCACGTAGTCCGCAACACAATTGGTCTACAGCATTAACTCGTCCTAAAATTTCATCTGAATAATTCGCAGCGAGTCAATAAAGTAACCGGTCTTTGAAGCAACTAGGTACTGCCGTCCGAGAGAGCCTTTACAACATTAACAACAGTCTCCCATAAGCCACCGAAATGTGGCGAAGGAACGTTAACTCTAGTGTCTTTATCGTGTGTCTAACTGTTAAAGGGAAAAAAACTTACCTTCAATAGCTCTTCCAGAAACCAGTGCTTCATAACATCCGTGTAGTTTGGCTACCGCCTTTTCTATTAGAGGCACCCACAGCTGTTTTCTCTTAGCCTGTAAAATAAGTACAGTGATTGAAGATTTAAACAAATTATGTGAACATTAACGTATTATTATATAGTTCTTGAAACCTCAAAGTCAAAATTATAGACTACAACAAGCACATAAGAATGAATGTCAAAAAATCTATCACCGGTTCAGAGTAACTTCTGATGAGATGAACCCGGCAAGAAACTCAACAAAGTGTATTTTTTTAGATGTCTGTCACATGTTATAGGATGAGGATAGAGAGAGACGGTGAACACAATCTCGAGCACCCCTAGCAATACGGTCTCAGGATTACTCAGATAAGAACCGACCTGCGAGTACACAAGGTGTCCCTTCTTATTACAGGGCAGCAGGTCGTCCACGGTGACAGTGAGCCAGCGGCCATCCTTGCACAGCCGGAGCTGGTAAGCCCCGACGCTGGGCTCGCCGCGGACCACCACTCCTCGCACCAGCGACGAGCGCTCGGCTAGCACCGCCAGAGCTGACAGCAGCCAGCAGTTGCCTAAGACACCTGTGAAGACAAACAAGTCCGTTGACAAACCGGTCCCAGTTTTATCTGTGACTCCTAACCTTTTTTGGAAAAAAACAATGGTAGTCAACGAAAAAAGACTGAACGGAGCCGTACGGGAACGGGAGAAGGCACGCTCCTTTCCCAGCTTTCAGCGAATGGCTGAAGCAAGACTCTGTGGATTAAAAAAAAAACCCTGCCACCTTCTTTTCCCCGTAATAAGCTCCAGGGAGTATGGGGACGTGCAGCAGGGTTTTTAGCCAGTGAGAGCTTGGCACTGTGTGGGTCCTCCCTTCCAGAGACATGTTCTTTTTTACAAGGAGGCAAAGCCTAGAGCATAGGTTGGTTGGCCAGTACACTTGGAATTAAAATCGCTTTCGTTATTTCTTTCTGTCAAAGGGTATTGGATGAGGGTGGAAAGAAATGGTGAATGCGTTAGCAAGCGCTTGAGCGTTAGAGCAAGAACACATTGGACGTTAGTACAGCCGGACTGCATTCCAACCGGAACTGCCGACTGCTCATACATTTTTATCGCAGTCAGCGTGCAGTTGTGCGGACTGCAGTGGAACTGCAATGACAAATGTATGTGTATTTAGTCGGCAATTGGCAATTACGTTGCAGTTGGATTGGAATGCACTCCGTCTGTGCTGGCCCTAAGACGCGTCAGCAGTTAAATCGCGTGTTTAGCGACTACCTGGTCAAAAGCGTAGAAAAGGTATAAGTAGGCAGGGTCAGACGGGCCAGTAGCTTGTGAGATGTCCGAAGGTCTATGTAAACCCAGCAGGGGGTGGCTGGCGTCCACTTGTATTTTGGGGGGGACGCAGCTACCGTGCAGTGCCCCTCGTCTTGCCGCTTCCGTTGTAAGTTGTAACATTAACAAGGAGTGAGGGTTGGGAAGTATCAGGCAGGGTCGGGAGACTAACCTTGCGAAATGTCCGAGGGTCGGGGGTCCCGGTAGACCCGCCAGGGCAGGCGGTGGCTGGCGTCCACGTGTATCTGGTGGGGACGCAGCCAGCGCGCGGCGGCGCCCGTCTCGCCGCTGCCGTTGTAGTACAGAGAGCGGGGATGGGCAGGGAATGACTCGTCTACGTAAGGTTCTCCAGTCTGAAATAGTTATAATAATATTACAAATACGCTTACTCAACGATATCTAAGATTTATTTTAACGGACGGGCAACAAAGTGATCCTATAAAGGGTCTTTTTCCTTTTGACGTACGAAACCCTAAAGACTACTATTAAAACTGAGATACATCTTTTAACGAATAACACTTGCAATTTCTTATAAGTAAAACTCAAAACTTGTCAAGTAGAAAAAATGGTTTAAGGTTCAAAGGTTCGGAGCACACGCCACGGCGGCTGCTGCAAAACGCGTACAGTCACCTGCATTAATATCTACCATAACGGTGCAAAAATATCTGACACTCCTACCGGCCCTAGAAATAGAGTCGTATCAGATATTTATGCACGCTTGTTGTGTCAGATATTGGTGCTGGTGACTGTACACAACCGCACAGTAAACATGTCAACTAAACAAGATTTAAGACGCGATTATCCGGGCATTATTGCACCATGAGTGAGTCTCACGGTAATTTCATGTTCAAAAATGTTGGTACAAGTTAAAATGGAACAGCTCAAATTACTGCTAGCTTTTTGTGTACGCAACCCTAAAAATATGCACTCACAGCGGCACACTGCGCCAGCACTTCCTGCCACTGCGTCCACGCGTGGCTTTCCTCGCGCAGCCGCAGTATCTCCATGGGGGTGCTTTCCTGACGCTCGCCGTCCGATCCGTCCGCTGTAACAACCCCAAATAACAAATTTAAAATGTGAATGTGTCTGCGAGGCTACTCCGAAATCCGAAAATCGAAGTTCGTGTCGTTCCGTCCCTCTGACACTTGTGCTATTTAATACGAGAGCGAGAGGGACGGTACGATACGAACTTCGATTTTCGAATTTCGGAGTAATATACTGACTGAGCGGCAAATATATGGCCCTCAAATGTACACCCCAGGACCAAAGTATGGAAACAAAGTGATTTTTCTTAATATTTAATGTTTCTATTATTATTATTATTGTGTATTGGTAACGCAACACTTACTTTATGCCGCCTCAAAAGATTAAAACTACACCCAAAGTAAAACATCCGAATAATATACATACATATTGTAAGAGTAAAAAATGTATAAATTTGGGAGAAGTAACAAATCGACCTTATTATTTGTCTTTCTACGAATGTTGAAATTAAAATCTTATTAAATTTTAGTTATTTATTTTTAAAATATTGCATTCTCATTTTTACTCTTTTGTTTTCGAATCACAAATAAAATCACAGTTTTCTATTGTCATATAACTCCATACTTTTGGCCTGGGGTGTATGCTATAATGGTTATTTTTTATGTAGTCCTGGCCATATTTTGTGCCGCTAAGTATATTTCGGTTTCATTTCACCTATAAATACCATTGGCGTGAATTGTATGGATTTAAAGTAAAACATTCCGATAATAAATCTGAATAGAAAAAAAAAATAGTGGTTGAGACGGAAGATTGATTTAGTTTCACTTACAGCTTGTATACCCGTGATACTCGTATGCTGAGGCGGGAGGATAATTGTCAATATAATTATTGTTGATCATTATAAAGATAATTATTGTTAATTATTTCCAAAATAATTATTATTGTTGATTATTATCGAAATAATTACTATTAGTCATTATCAAGATAGTTAATTACTATAGACTAGATGAAAACCCGGCTTCGCTCGGGTAAAATGTAGACTCATAATATTGTCTGAAAAATTTTTTTTGCCAGTGTAAAGACTGTCGTACTTATCGAAAAATCTGACGTATATTCCCAGCCTTAATATTATCACAAACGTACTTTCACAGCTAACCTACGTATCGGTATATTTCACGTAGATATTTCTCCTAAATCTTATTTGCCCAAATAACTATGATGTCTCATAATCAACCCATATACCTACGGTACGATTCGTCTGTACGATCGATCTGATGAAAATCGACGAATCGTACCGTGTGTGGGGCCTTTAAGAGGTCACAATGGAGAACGAAATACGAACCTGTGACACCTGTAACACGTGATGACGTGACACTAACGCCACTTTGATGTGATGACATTGACATGTTTACTTCGCAACGCCATTATATACTTAGTAATTTATTCAAGTTTATATTGAAAATACTCGATAATCCGAATTTTCCGCCTACAAGTTGTCGACTCGGATTGACTAATTTTTTACGCTCTTCAATTTGATGTGCATTTCGTTCGAGTCTACCGTACCCCTTGACGAAATTATTAATATAGATTATTATCCTGTGTAAAGGGCCACATGCAGTATCTCGACGATCGTTTCCATGTTCAAATCTGGTCACGTGACAATTAGTGATAAAGCTGAAAATATTGAGCTTCGAAAAACGTCTTCAATTTCGGTAAAAACAGTGTTATTTCTTTTTTCCATTCACTCCAATGAGGGCTATCGTTTTTTGTCTTTCTAGATGGCGCCACTGTTGCGTAAGATTTTTAAGTTAGGCTTTCAAAGTCTGTTATTACGGGCGTGAAAACAAAGTTTAGATTAAAATCATATTTAATACACCTTAAAACCGTACCATAAAAATATCGAGCAACCACAGTGTTGCGTAGTCCCGCTTTGTTCGGAAAAAAAGGGAGGACTAAAGTTTCCGAAAGACAAAACTGTCTCAATTCTAATTATAAATAAACCCGCGTAGCTCACCCAAAAACTTATGAGATTTGACATTTCGGAGACCTCACGCTACACTAGCGCCTCTAGCGGCGAACTCATACGCGATAGCCCTCATTCCTTTTATTTGTACCACTGCCACGACTTCTACTAAATGAGATTAAAAAATCAGCTTCCAAGACCAAGACCATTCCTGCAAGAAGCCATCTTGTCGCTGCTGCTCGACGCGGCGACTTGACGCTACTTTTTTGAGTCGCGGAAATTAGAAAGAAAGAAAGAAAGAAAGAAAACATTTATTCGTGACATTTTACAAATAAAAGAAAAAGAAAACGGAAATAAATTTTGTCACGAATGGTCCCACTCAGCATGATGTCAACTTGCGGCCGACGCTGGTCTTCCGTTGGAACCATTTAATGTTAAAAGAACACAACAGCAGTGAACTCGACAACTAAAATTTTTTTTACAATACACAAAACTAGAAAATCAAAAATCAAAAATCAATTGAAATCACCTTCAAAATGGGGTCACGTGACCAGATTTATCGCTGCAAACGAGCGACTAGCGACTGCATGTGACCCTAACACTGCACACAATCCAACTCCGTTTAGATACTTACGCGATTCATCCCCTAAATTAGGCACCGCGGGCGCAGGCGGCAAAAGCCGGGTGCGAGGGGACTGACACATCTCACAGCTGCCAGCGCTCCAAGTGTTAGTGTACGTGCATTCGGAACAAGACCATTCCTCTGTTTCGGACCTGCGCAAAAAAAAAATGGCGTATGAATTTCCCCATCCCATGGGCCCGTGTGTAATCCACGGTCAAGCTGTCTCATTTGAAGAGGCCTGTTTTTTACAGTGAGACGTATATAGGCCGAGATGAGATGAAATTAATATGAATATAGAGAAAATAAAAAAAAAAAAAAAAAGCCGTAGTGGCCTAGTGGTTTGACCTATCGCCTCTCAAGCAGAGGGTCGTGGGTTCAACCACGGCTCGCACCTCTGAGTTTTTCGAAATTCATGTGCGGAATTACATTTGAAATTTACCACGAGCTTTGCGATGAAGGAAAACATCGTGAGGAAAGCTGGACAAACCTGCGAAGCAATTCAATGGTGCGTGTGAAGTTCCCAATCCGCACTGGGCCCGCGTGGGAAACTATGGCCCAAGACCTCTTGTCTGAGGAGGAGGCCTGTGCCCAGCAGTGGGACGTATATAGGCTGGGATTGATGATAGAGAAAATAAAGTAACCAAAATTAGTTGGATTGCAAAAAAAAAATACGAAAAATATATACGAAAAAATTCCCTCCCGGACATTTAGATCGGTCAGTATGGGCAAGTTTGTAACT